>NC_056733.1:806533325-806543325 GCF_019279795.1 Protopterus annectens | reverse complement strand
AACAGTGCTTAATACAACAGTACTATTAAGAGATTACAACACTACACTACCATATGATACCAGAATAAACACAAGCAGTCCAGGAGTTACACCTTTATTGCCATGCTGTTACCCTTTTATTTACATACAACCTATATGAGACTCTTCCTGCCATATTGTCCGGTTTATTTAGTACATCCCATACACAATACAAGTTTTATACTGGCAATTAACTTTCTACTACTTTTAGAAGTATTTCTTATGACAGTACATGAAAGATTATTACAAACCTGCCTCATGATGCAGCCTCTGCAGTCTACTGGCAGGGGCTTCCCGATTCACAGCCTGTTCTGCTGCTGCTGTCAAAAACATAAGAGGAATATTTAGCCATAACTATCCATGCTATACATGAGCTGGCACTTATTAAGCAGGTAGTAGAATGATACTTACACATGGCTGAGACATCACCCCTCTGCCTAGCTTCTTGGATCCATTGATCCAAGAGCTCCCTCTTCCTCCGTTTCAGGTCGGCATAGTGATACTTCACCTGCTCACCAATTTTAGGAATGCCAGTGGAACTGGTGAGGTTTTGGGTGAGACAGTCGCAGGCTTCCGCTTTATATTGGGAACCCTGGTACTAGCCCTGCAGCAGTCTCTCTTCATGGTCTTTTACGAGGAATCCTACCATGACTTTGGACTCCTGGATGCCCCAGCGCTGAGCTTGGAAGTGCGATCCTTCTCCAACACCAGCCATATTGCCTACAGGAGGAAGCTGCAACCGGTTATGAGATGCATTCCCGCCTGTGGGGTTTAAATAGGGCCAATTTCCTGCACTTTGCCATGATTGGACAGTTTTGAAAATGCTAAGCTATGGGCAAACCTGCTTACCTAAGGTTGGCATTGCTTAAAGGGGTATACTAATTGGCAAATCGATTTAGCTGGGCTACGCATTGCTAACACCTAGTAAGCAGAGGTGTGCAATGCTTAGCATTGCTTATTTTTATATTTGCACACTATTTGCTGTTTGCCATTGATTTATCATTCATTACATGTTATATATTTCTTTGGTATCTGTGATTCATGTGTACATACACTGTATGGGGGTACTTGTGTTTACTGGAGATTTCAACACTTTATTACAATGACACCTCAGTAAGCCACAGTGGTAAAATTGTAGCGTTGTCTCCTCACAGCAAGAGGTACTCCTGTTCGATTCTCAGCTGGAGAGCCTTCTGTGTGGAGTCTGCATGTCCTCCCTGTGGTTGAGTGGTGTTCAAAAGACATGCTTGAATGGGTGTGTCTTTGTTGAAGGTTGGGCATCGGGCTCGCAACTCAACACCATAAAATTCTGTTGCCAGTCATTAGCGAACCGGAGTTTTGCTGTGGCGACCCCTAACTGGGAAAAGCTGGAAGAAGATTACAATGACACCTCACATCTGGACTTAATGCAGTACTCCACTTCACACACACACACACACATATATATATATATATATATATATATATATATATATATATATATATATATTATGTAGTAGGTTATACAACATGAAACTGTTTATAGATTCCTTATACGTGTAAAATGTGATTTTTGCTATAGTGAGGATCTGTTTGGGTATACCGCAATTTTATGTACAGCTGTGATGGTTTACTAGATAACTGCTGTGACTACAGTGTACATGGTCCTGGATTCAAGGCCTGTTTATTTTATTGCTGGGCAGAACAACTCACATTACGTGAAGAAAACCCATGCACGAGGGCCAGTAAATTATAATTAAATTAAGTAAAGTAGTAATGGCTCAGAGTCGGCAGCTGTCTGCCTCGTGCTGATGCCATCATGCATGTCCTGCATGTAATGACATCAGCACCAATCAAAAAAAATAATCTAATCCCGGGAAATACGGAAATTAAATGGGCCACTTGGGAATTCATGGCACCCCAATATTTTCCCTCAAAACCGGTATTTACTGAGGAATTTGGTACGGTTGAGAGTTATGCAAAGATCTCCACTGAGGAATCTGTAAGAAACTGTGTACAGAGAAAGAACTGACAGTCCCTCCTGAGATCTAAGATTTTTGAGACTACTGATATATTTTTAGTTATGAATCTCTGCTGTCTCTCAATTTGTGTGATATGTTTAGACACATGCATGTCAAAAGTTTATTATATTTAATAATGGAACTGATAAGATATGAGTAAAGGGGAATTAAGACTTTTCACAAGAATGCTTGCTTTGTCATTTCATATCCTCAATAGTCTATTCACTCATTGAACCAGTCCCTCAGATTACAACTTCCCTTGTTTCCATGACTTATCCCCAAATAATTTGTGTTTTTCTTTTTAGTGATCATATCCTGGCCTATTATTCTCATTAAATTATATACATTTAATTACATAATTTCAGCTCAAATTCCTTTTTTCTTAATTCTTGCACCCAGTGAATAGAGAGTTTGCATTCTATAATTATGGTCAGAGTTATGCAAGTTGTATTGATTATTGATTTGTTTCTAAGAATTTGATCACAAGTGTGGAGGGTGTCACTATCCATCCAACACCATGTCCAATCATGCCTGTGTTTATCTGGACATTTTATTTACCAGTGAAACTAAATGAAGGTTGCTTTGTTTGCTTCAGGCCATGCTGTTTAAGTTTCATGAGACTTGTGAGGAGATTTGAGAAGGGGGTGAGCAGTTTTGGATTTCCAGCGATATTCAGGAGTTAACAGGAACATCCCAGTAGGACTGGTTTAAATATAGTATTAAGAGACTGATTATTAGAATCAAGGGGGAAGGGATAGAATGGTGGGAGATGGTGATAAAGGAGGTGGAGCCTAATGCTTTGGGACTAGAGGAGCAGTTTAAATGTAGAGGCAGAGGGGATAGATTATTGAATTACTCCATATGGGAGGCCAAACTTCATTGTAGACAAATACTGTGATGCAGGAGGAGAGATGGGTGAGGGTAGATTATTCTTCTGGGCAAAGGACTAGATGCTCAGAAGTTGTTAGTTCTTAGGTGTAAAGAGAGAGAAAGAAAGAGGTCTCAGTCTTAGCATTAAAAATGAGAGATAAAAGTCTTGCTCACAATCCTGAAGAAATAAGTAGGTTATTGGCCTATGAGTATAAGTCAAATACTCAGGTGACATCTGAAGCTATAATTATAGATTAGCTCTTGGATGAGTTAGAGCTGCCTTTATTGATACCAGAACATGTTGGAGGGGTGGTTTAGCTAATCCACTGTCCATCCTTGAAGTTTTAAACACAATTGATAGTTTAATCCCAGATGAGGTACCCACATACATTGGTTTTATAGCAAAATTTCACAAAGTGTTTTGACATATTTTGGCACCCAAACTCCTTTTACTGCATTTTGGGGCTTTCTCACCCAATCTTGTGTTATCTTAGGTTATTATCCTGCCAGAGCTCAATAAAGACCCACAAGTGACAACTAATTACAGACCTATGTATCTCTTTCAAAAGGAAGCCAAGATATTTGATAAAATGTTAGCTATGAGATTAGAGAGCATATTGTGCCAGTGGATACCTGATAACCACTAGAGCTTTACTAAAGAGGGAAAGGAAGTCAAAATTTAATTAGACTATGGCTCAGTGTCCAGACATAGGTCCTTCAGAATAATAGCTGGATGGCAGCTGTGTTAACAGACTTTAACAAAGCTTTTGATTTTGTGCATTGGCTCTTTTATTGGGGATTATATAAAATATGCAATTTCCTCCATACTTTATTTCTTTGTGGCAGTTAATATATGGCAGCCTGATGGCATTGTTTTTGCTAATGGCATTTTGTCTGAGCAGTTTAGCCTTCACAGGAAACCTGTTAGATATGTCCACCCTTATTGCTGATGTTTATCATGATGGCTTTGACAGTGGAGTTTTTCATCTATAAAGTTATGAGGACTGAGGCATATGGGCTGGTAGGGAAAGGAAAGAGTTCTCCTGTTGGTTTGCTGGTGATTGTTTGGTTTGACTTCCTAATCTAGATGGCACTATTACTGTTATTGTCAGTGTTTCATCAGTTTCGGGATGTTCTAGGGTTTTCCATTAATCTGAGGAAATCCCATGCTCTACTTTTAAACCAAAGCACTTATAATGCTCTGTTACAGGTAACACTCTTTCCCCCTCCAACAGTTGCAGTGGCATGTTATTTGGGGCTGAGGATATTGCTGCATATGGGAAAACTGGTAGAACCTAATCTGGGCCCACTGTTAAAGCAAATACATCAGCAATTAACTATGTGGGACAAACACATTTTTTTTTTCCTTTTTAAGTAGAATTCAAATCATTACAACTATCATCTCACCCAAGGTGCCTTTTTTTCTGGAATCTTCTTTGTGTTTCTTTCTTGAAGTCACTGTGTGTTTTACAGTGCAGGCTCACCTCTTTTATTTGGGGAACAGGTATACCCAAAATCTCCAGGATGAAAATGTTTGTCCATAGGATGAAGAGGGGTATGGGGCTACCATCCTTTCTGCATTACCGCATTGCAGGTATGAGTGAGATGTTTAGCAGGTCCAGAGCATCCACAAAGCCAGTTTTAGGTTGGACGGAGGTTGCAGTGATTTTTGGGAGGGACCTGCTAGGCTCAATGTCCAGAACAGAGTTTGGGATCTCTGAGGGATTAGATCTCTGGAGTGAGCATCAGTGATGGGCTGGTAGGAAGAATGTTATAAGTCTCACCCTTAAATCTAGAATTTGGGTCACCCCCTAATTCAGATAGATGACAGAAGTCTGTATTGGAAGCAGTCAGTCAAAGGAAGTATTAAGGCTATACAATATATTTGGGATAGTGAGCTGGATACTCCTCTCTCCCATGTCAAATTAAGAGACAGATCTGATCCATTAAAGGTAGCAATACCTGCAGCTACAATACTGTATTCATCAGGCAGAAGTTAGGCTTATCGTACCTGCTGGTTGACAGACATAGAGAAAGAGGTAAGACCTGGTCCAGGTAGATCACTCAATCTGCATTTAAGCTGGGAATATATTATAGAAAGGAAAGTCTTTCTATATTGCACAGCTTATAAACAAAGGAATTGTATCTAGCTCTAGGGATGTCATTGCCCTCTTTACTCAGCCCTCATTAACACATGATGCCCCTTTTGGCATGTATCTGTCCAGACACATGCAGCAACTGGAACACATCAGAGATACCTTAATAAAAGGAAAAATGGCATAAATAACATGTCTTATGTAGACAAACTCAAAGTCCTGCCACTGTACTCGGTATACTACAGAGTCCTAAGAAATGACCCGTGTCTGGCATACAAGGCACCCTCCGATCCATTACTGTTGAATAAACTGCATATAGGCACATCGAATGGCATCAGAAATATTCAGTCTATGGATCTTAATCTCTTCTGCAACATCAACAGAACAGTTTGGAGGGACAGGTATATCTCTCAGAGGAGACCACTGCTGTGGAAAAGACTCCTCATCAACATAAAATAACGTTTATCCTTTATATATTTTCAAGTGAAACTTAGATCTATGGTTGAGGAAAAAATGTACTAATGATGGACACAGGTAGCTCCTAAATACTTCATCCCATACATCTGTCCCCTCAAATTATCTATGGTATGATCCCAGTTATTCTCACTAGGAGTGAAATGCAATTATTGACCATGGGATGTGTAAGACAATATATAACCAAATGAAATAGGTTATTTCAAGCAAAAAAATGGATACTGACTAGGCTTTAACTGGCCTGCAAGAACAACTAGCCTAGTACTTACCTATGAACCTATGAACATATATTTCATGGGAAAGTTTGCAAGATTGATGGAGGAGTATGGAACCAAATGGGATTTCACGTTAAATATTAGGATTACAGACAGGGAATGGCTAAATGAGTTTCTATGCCAGTTCTCTGGAGATTTTACTGATGTTGCAGATTTCTCACTGCTTAAATATCATGATACATATTTGGCATAAGTCACCAGAGGTATTGAATAAGAGGACATGGAGAGAGTTTACAGGGTGTTGGAGATGCCAGTTATATACGTATGATTTGGTAGTGTTCTAGTCTTCAGAAACTCTGGGCTCATACATAGCATGCCATCTTTTATACCACTGGATTACAGCTGCCTTGTATCAAGACTGTTCAATTTCAGCTGCCAGGAATTAAACTGGAGGGTCTAGTTATCTCTAAGATTGCCTACTTTGTGATTAGATATCTGGTTGCCACAGTTTTGTTGGTTATTTTTTTTGTACTAGAACGCCATTTTGGAAGAATGGGTAAGTCAACTGCCCAGACATTTATTGCCTGCAAACATGGAAAAATATACATTTAGAGATTCAACACCAGTAGAAATACTGGTCTATCAATTTGTTTTGTTTGGCTAAGGACGAGGACAAATAGGTTTATTTAATACAGGTGTAGACCTGAAGATCTATATAGGATTTTGTGTGTTCAGTTTGATTATGATAACCAATACTTTTTTGGTTAAAGGTAATCTATTTCCATCTTCAGTAGCTAGAATTATCTGTTTTAATGCTTGACATTTATACATATGTAGTTACCTGTGGGATATTCCCTTGTTTCAAGATTCTTTCTGTTGCATATTGTTTGCTTCATGGTTCTTAGTATTTATTCAATGGAACCTGGCTGGACAGTTCAAATGAAGTATTTTAATTGAAAAAAAATCTTTTTTTTAACTCTTAAAAAGTTTCCTACTTCATGCAATATTAAATCAAGCATTCAATGAACAATCATCTACAAATAAAACAAAACACTTCTCATCTTCCAGGTGTCCTAACTTACAGTAGCCTAAACTTTACATTAAAACTTATTCAGTGGCTAGTAGAAGTAAACTTGATGAAAGAGGACAATCATACCTAGTACCCTTCAGAATCCCTACTTCTTCCTTCAATTCCACGTTTACCACCTAAAGAATCAGAGGTCGTTAACATTTGTCTCACACTAATATCACTCATATCAGTAAGCAAGGAATCATGCTAAACTTACCCTCGTATTCAATCTACTCTAACAATGCCATGATCACATTAACAACTGGTGCTTTAGTTACAATCTCAAATTTACTTATTACTGCCTAGCGTGAGTAGAATTTCGTACCTCCTGATACCTGCAGAGCTAATTCCTCATCTAAATTCCTCACAATGGCGTTTTACAAACTACTTCTAAACAAATATATACATCTTGGAAACTATAAAAGTTACAAAAAAAGTTAAAACATAAAAGTACTTCAGCAGACACTCCTGTACACACTGATGTTATTAATATATCAGCCAAATGTAATGGTGATTTTATATTGAGCAAATAATTAGATAATCTGTAAATATACTAACAACTATCAGAGTGACTTCCTTTCATGTAGATGTGATGTTCACTTTGCTCTAAAACAGTTTTGTAGATGTTACTCCATTTTTTTAAATATTTGCATACTGATAATTTCTCGCATATTTGTTTGACAAATTAATGTAAATATCTGTAAAATAGTGGTAGTTAGACAGCGACTATCAGTACAAAGTTTTTTAGGACTACTATGCTTTCATTTTATTGCAATGGAATACCATATAAACACTTTTTTTTATTCAAACTGTAAATATAATTATTAGCAAATGGCATATAATCATGGTATTTTTGAAAAAAAAAAGCTATACAATTTCTCTGGTACTAAGTAGCCATTTTGCCTAAGGGGCCATTCCTGACCTCTGTGATGATTGCTCCACAATGTGTTGATGGTGGACAATGTCTGAGATATTTACAGAAGTATGACATTTATACACATTTTATTACTAAATAACTATAAGTATCTGTAAATGGGTAGTAGGTAGACACCAAGCATCAGTGACAACTAAAACAGTGGGTGGCATCAGTATTTACAACATGTTTGCCAAAGCATTAAACATACTTCTCTTGCCTATATGGTACAGGTATTCTCTAATCCTATCTTTCAACATTCTGTCAGTTGGTTCAAATTAGAGAACTTTTCATTAGTATTATGGTTATAGGTATGAATTTTGAAAGTAAAAGGGGAGGTGATGTTAGGCTGAAAACAGAAGAGCTTGAAGCTCAATGGGTTATTAAATTGAGAGCTAATGCTGGACATAGACTAAATGACTGCATTCCCTTGAGACATACTTTGAAATCAAGACCATTACGTAAGAAATAATAGGTCTAGACTAATGTTTTTAATTGTTTTTAATAATTTTTTTACTAAGTCTCATATTTTACACAAAGTATATTTACAG
Organism: Protopterus annectens; assembly: GCF_019279795.1. Lineage (NCBI taxonomy): Eukaryota > Metazoa > Chordata > Ceratodontiformes > Protopteridae > Protopterus > Protopterus annectens. The sequence goes on along the minus strand of NC_056733.1, from coordinate 806,535,119 downwards.
TTCATTTCTTATGCTATGTTTCTTTAAGTTCTCAACATTTTTGTCATGTGATTTTAAATTTGTATTTAAATGGATGTGATTTATATGTCTCTTGATCACACCTGATGAAGCCTATGGTGAAAGTGCTTGTGTGTCTTATGGATTTTTCTGTTGCTCATTAAACTTTTTTACTACTTGGAACCTGGAGCCTTGCCTACACTGGTTTTGTATTTGCAGAAATATTAATATGATGCATATTCAAAATTTGACCTAAAAAGAAGCCATACTTTCTTGCGTACTACTGTATTTGAGTTAGCAGGCATTTCTGACCAGTATGCCGGACTGTCCTGTGAACTGCTGTTGTACCATGACACTCTGTGGGCACTCCCTAAATATTTACAAAAAATATATATAATATGTATACACATCATATTTGTTGCCAACAAAGTCAAAGTGATGGTAGTTAGACACAAGGTAGCACTGAAACGTTTTCCAGGAATATTTAAGTTTTCATTTGATGCCATGAATTACAACATAGAAATAAAAGATCACTGAGCTTAGTGTGGGAATTTCCTTCTTCTTTTGTATTTAAGCTTAAATTTGCTTTTTCAGATGCACAATTTAAAATTATGAATCAGTGTTTTCTCAGCACAGAACTTCTGTTTGCTGAGCTTAAACTCTGGTTGCCTACTCTGAAAACTCAATTCCATGTGCATTTCTTTCTATGGCCAAGAGTTAGAATATCATAGTTTACAACAACGGTGCCTTCATGGTCTTTGAATAGAATGCTCAGTTCCAGGTTTAATATTTTTGAAACCAAATTAATTCCAAATGGACAATGATAAAAGAGAAAATAATGAAAGCCCTCAGTTCAAAGTAACGGGAGTGAAGCTATACCTGCCAAAGCCTATTGTCCACTGAGCTGAGTCAGAAACCTGACCACATTGACTTTACATTTTATTAAATAACAGCCATTGACAACCCTTAATCATGCCACAATAATTCAGATATAACATATAACCATTAACCATTAAACCATTTACTCAAATGGGTTAGTGTGACTCAGCCTGTTTCAGCTGCCAATTCAGAAAAAAACAAGTGCGTATTCAAAGCTACCTTGGACCTGGTGGCAAACCCATTTAACTCATCATTAGAAGCCACATACCCCTTGATGTGGCCACTGGTCAAATCTTGGTACAACTTGAGGAGAGCCAAGTTCTCTGAACAGAAACGGGGGGGGGCAAGGGGGTAAAGCCATAAGGCCACCATCAACCTGGCATGTCCATGCCATTCCCCCAAAGAGCTGTCCTTGAAAAGGATAATCTGAGTCATGGAACAAACCAAGTTAACCTTTGAAAAACTTCTTAATAGCAAAATCAATATCCAAATAAAAAATAAGAAAAAATGAGTTGAAACACAGCCAGGGTAGAAACTTTAACAACAAATATAACAGGTTAGTACTTTCACAAGTCAACAGCTTGCATCTTCAGACCAAACATTCAAAAAAAAAATAAAACATACACATGCTTTATAAATTTCAAATTTCGTGGAGAGCAAAACGTTACTTCATGGTTATCTTATAACCAGTTGTGTTATGTCTTAAATGGGTACAGACATTCTTATGATTAAAGCAATAAGCCGATGGATCACTATAAAATAATTACACTAATAAAAATCATTTGTTGCAAATATATGAAGATACTGAAAGCCTAATAACCTACAAAAAATGTTCTAAATGTTTGCTTGGAAGTCGTACATTGAATGACCATTTAAAAGACTTAACTGTCTATACAAAAATAAAATACGTAACCATAA
>NC_056733.1:806418802-806532825 GCF_019279795.1 Protopterus annectens | reverse complement strand
GGGTTTGGGGGAATTTTGGCCTGTAATATTTTTCGTACATGGTGGTTTGGATCTTGGCAGCTTCCATTGTTTTGATGTGTTCTCCAGTATACTTTTGTTCAGTCATAGGATTGAATTACTGGTGTTGAGTAGGTCAGGATTGTATCTCCAGCACTTGTTGTCAGCAGATAGACTCACTGGTTGGGTGTCAGTCTAAGCTGTGGGAGTTGATGTGTGATATACATAGATGTTTGCTTTGTAGGTGTGGTCAAGTGCGCTGCAGTTTTACCTCTGTACTGTGTCAGTTTTCATTGTGCAGGGTCCCTCTGAGGGTTGATGGAAGTGTTGGCAACAAGGGTACTCAATCGGGTAACAACATTATGAGTGGTCTCTTAGATGAGAGCTGTCAAGTGCTTGTGATCTTGTTGTTAATACTCCAATACATGGGAATTGTCATTGAAAAGCTTCCAAGAAATGCAATCGGAAGAGACATATTTAATGTCTACTAAAAAGAAATGTTAATATGCTTATAAAATACATCAGCCATGTTTCAGTTTATATTAAACACATGAAATATGATGTGGTTCAGAACTATTCATGTTTTATTCCAATATGACTTTACATAAATATTAATTTAAACACTGGTTTGTTGGGACGATGAGTAGTCTAAAACAGGTTGGTACTTTAACAGATGGTACTAACTTATTATACAGTAGCAATGTCAGTAAATAGTTTTCAACAGATGTATGAAAATATACAGTTATGGAATTTGCTATTAGTTGTGATGTTTATTAATACCTAAATTATTTTTGAAATGATACTACCTTAATCTAAATATTTGTGTACCTTTTGAAGACCATAGCAGAAGTAAGTATTATTGAATTACAATAAGATGAGTAAAGAATAGTTCTTATATATTTAGCCCCAATTAGATTATCTTAATATATTATTCAATTATGAGATGGGACGCAGGGGCTGGATGCTGATACCTCTGCCAGCCAGGGATGGAGGTTATTCTATCACTTTGGTGTACTCAGAACATGCAAAAAATCATATTAAAAGCTTTTTGAATACTGCTCCAAAGATGGAACTAGAATAAACAATATTTACATAAACTCACATAAAACAAACTCAAAACTAGGGATGAAATGTTTATCCATAAATGTTAATGAGTCTAAATAATATAATAAAAGGAGAAGCCCTATTCAAAGAGTACATAAAACTTCATAAACCATAAATAGTCTTTTACAAGACACTTATTAGATAGAGATATAAACAACTTAAATAATAATTACACAGTACTATTAAACTCTGTGCAAAACAAAAAAAAAAGAGGGTAAGCTATACTGCTTACGCAACTCAACTTCTCTTGCCCTAAAATAATTACTACTCATCAAGATACATCTGGTATGTTTGTCTAGTTTCAATAGAGGTTCATCAGAGAATCTATCGTTAGTAAATCTATATTGGATCAGGACTAGGATTAAAAACAGTTAAACAGCATTTGAAGAGATAATTCCGATTTAACTGAAGACCTGATATTGGCAGGAGACTTCAACTGTATAATGAATAGAAAGGATACAGATTCTAAATCCAAAAGAAAACAACCCATCTCTAAAGCACTATCAAAATTTATAGATACATTGTATTTAAAAGATATAAATGAATTTGCAGAACCAGACTCACTAATCTTCACATTTTATTCTCATAGATATAAAACTAACTCTAGAATTGATAGAATATATGTTGCCAATGACCTAATAACAAAAATTGACAAAGTCAAAATCATAAATTGTCCTTTATCTGATCATAATGCCATAGTCTTTGAGATAGAGCTTACACCATTTTATTCAAATCCCATTACTAGGATACCTTCCTATATCACAAAATTGAGAGATTTCAAAGAATTTTATGAAGAAACAATCAAAAACTTTCTAGAAATAAATTACACAGAAGATATTTCAGAAATATGTCTGGGATTCATTAAAAGCAGTTACATATGGGAAGATATTATCCTGGTACATAAATAAAAGGAAGTTATGGAATAAAGATATGCTAGACTTACAAAACAAAGCAGATAAATTGAAACTGGAAATACAAAAGGGTAATGCTACTCAAGTTCAAGAACTTACACAAATCAATAAGAAGTATACAGAATTGCTACACCATAAGATTATGATTAACTTAGAAAAGATAAAAATAAACTCATACTCTACTAATTCAGCACACCTGAGATACTTAACTAATAGAACAAAAAAAAAAAATTAAATCTAAGCAAATAAAAGAAATATTTATTCCCAATACTAACAAGAGTTACGGAACTAAATGATATTTTAGAAGCATTCAGACTCCAATTTAAAATTGATAATTCCATAAATACTCAAGATACACCTACTAAGGATATAAAAAATACTTAGAAAACAATATTCATATTAAATTAACACAAGAACAAATAGACATTATAAACAAACCAATCAATATGACAGAATTAAAATCACAAATTAAAAAGCTCAAGACAAATAAAGCACCTGGCCCAGACAATATGCTACCAGAAATGTATAAATTAATACCCAATCAAGCCATATCTTTATTATTAAAAGTATATGATATAGCCAATAAAGATTTGAATATACCACCCTCTTGGAAATATTCATTGATATCCCCAATTATCAAACCAGATAAAGAGAAACAGTGTTCCTCATATAGGCCAGTATCATTACTCAATATAGACTACAAGATGTTTATGGCTATATACGCAGATAGGATCAAACACTTTCTTCCTTTCTTAATTCACAAAGATCAAACAGGTTTTATTAAAGGAAGAAATACTTCAGATAATATTAAAAGAATACTAACATTAATAGATTATAGCAAACATAAAGTCCTAAATTTAAATGTAATCTCATTAGATATTAATAAAGCTTTTGATTCGGTTAATTGGAACTTTCTTTCACTAGTTTTAAAAAAGATATAACTTTCCTTCTAATTTTAATAATCTTATCCAAATACTATATGAAAAATCTACTGCATATGTTAAACTGGGATCATATAGATCAGGCCCTATAACAATAAAAAAGGGAACTAAACAAGGTTGCCCTTTATCACCATTGTTATTTGCATTACTCATAGAACCCTTTGCAAATCAAATCAGATCAAACAATAACATAAAGGGCCTTTGTATTAATAAAATGTTAAACCTTAAAATCCAACTCTTTGCTGATGACATACTATTAACTCTCTCAGATGCAAATGAGTCTTTGAATGCTCTATTTAACTCCATGAATAAATTTCAAAATATTTCAGGCTTAAAATTTAATGAAAACAAAACTAAAATTAGGCCCTGTAATTGTAAAAAAATAATATAAAAAAAGATTTTCCAAATATATAGTAACAGAAAGTAAATTATTATATCTGGGAATAAATCTACTCAATGAATTAACAGATTCTCTAATATTTAACTATAATAAAATACTAGACAAAATAGAACAAACAATTGGTTACTGGAATAAATATATCTTTTCAACAGCAGACAGATTATATCTTATTAAAATAATCATATTTCCCAAAATATTATACTTAATACAAATTTTTTTTGTCACCTCCCAAATATATTATTCAAAAATACAATAAACTAATTTTAAATTTTCTATGGTTTCCAAATAAACCCCATATAGCCTTAAATAAACATTTACCAGATTGGGAAGATGGTGGAATTAATTTACCGGATATTGATTTATATATTACCTCATCTGTTATTAAAAACATAACACTATGGTTAAATAATTCATACACACCTATATGGAAACACGCCCATGAGCAGATTTACATAGAAATCAATTATAATCACATACAAGACAACTTAACAGTAATACCATCACCCCTTATATGGATGTTAAAAGATTATTTTTTAGGGAAAAAGAATAATATTAATAAATTGCCATCAAACTATGTAAGTTCTACACTTTCAGTGTTCAGAACATATATAAACAAAATACCAAATATTAATTCTTGGATTTTCTTATTTTCCTATAGCTTTTACACCAAATATTCTAGATACATTCCAAATATCTAAAATAAATATACTTAAAGAAGAAACATTACTCTTTTGGCATCAACTTATAGAAAGGAAAATTCTAACAAAGGAACAGATAATTTATAATTATAATATAAATAAAGACAATTGGCTGTTTTACAAAATCTAAGGCATTTTCTTATAAATAAAATAGAACAAATGCAACCTTCAGTTAGACATGAAGCTCCAAAACTCATTGAATACCTTATTCTTATCACAAAACAGCCTTATCAGGGTACAGGTTATTTGTCTAATATCTATAAAATTGTTAAAAACAAAAACTATCATGAAAAATCATACTGGGATTATTATACTTTAATAAACAACCATCCTCCAGTTGAAGAAGAAAAAGTAATATTCTAAAATCTTCCAAATTTTCTACATTATCAAAATACTGGCAATTATTCACTTGGAGATATCTACACAAGTTTCTATACACCACATAGGTTAATGTATTCTATTGAAGATCAATGTTGGAATGCCATACCAAGATAAAAGTAGATTGGCAGCATGTTTTTTATGAATGTATACGTCTCAATATGTACTGGAAATCCATTAATTATTTTTCAGACTGTTTATAATGATAATTTTCAATTAACAAAGTCTTTAATTTTATTCAACTCTCCTATTCCAAACTGTGTACCAAAAAGACACTCTATGGTCACTATTGGCAATGTGGTCAGGTTTCTGACTCAGCTCAGTGGACAATAGGCTTTGGCAGGTATAGCTTCACTCCCGTTACTTTGAACTGAGGGCTTTCATTATTTTCTCTTTTATCATTGTCCATTTGGAATTAATTTGGTTTCAAAAATATTAAACCTGGAACTGAGCATTCTGTTCAAAGACCATGAAGGCACCATTGTTGTAAACTATGATATTCTAACTCTTGGCCATAGAAAGAAATGCACATGGAATTGAGTTTTCAGAGTAGGCAACCAGAGTTTAAGCTCAGCAAACAGAAGTTCTATGCTGAGAAAACACAGATTCATTATTTTAAATTGTGCATCTGAAAAAGCAAATTTAAGCTTAAATAGAAAAAAGAAGGAAATTCCCACACTAAGCTCAGTGATCTTTTAATTCTATGTTGTAATTCATGGCATCAAATGAAAGCTTAAATATTCCTGGAAAACTTTTCAGTGCTACCTTGTGTCTAACTACCATCACTTTGACTTTGTTGGCAACAAATATGATGTGTATACATATTATATATATATTTTTTGTAAATATTTAGGGAATGCCCACAGAGTGGCATGGTACAACAGCAGTTCACAGGACAGTCCGGCATACTGGTCAGAAATGCCTGCTAACTCAAATACAGTAGTACGCAAGAAAGTATGGCTTCTTTTTACGTCAAATTTTGAATATGCATCATATTAATATTTCTGCAAATACAAAACCAGCTTAGGCAAGGCTCCAGGTTCCAAGTAGTAAAAAAGTTTAATGAGCAACAGAAAAATCCATAAGACACACAAGCACTTTCACCATAGGCTTCATCAGGTGTGATCAAGAGACATACAAATCACATCCATTTAAATACAAATTTAAAATAACATGACAAAAATGTTGAGAACTCTAATTAACCAACTGACAGAATGTTGAAAGATAGGATTAGAGAACACCTGCACCATATAGGCAAGAGAAGCATGTTTAATGCTTTGGCAAACATGTTGTAAATACTGATGCCACCCATTGTTTTAGTTTTATGGTTATAGGTATGAATTTTGAAAGTAAAAGGGGAGGTGATGTTAGGCTGAAAACAGAAGAGTTTGAAGCTCAGTGGATTAATAAATTGAGAGCTAATACTGGACATGGACTAAATGACTGCATTCCCTTGAGACCTACTTTGAAATCTAGACCATTACATACAAATAATAGGTCTAGATTGATGTTTTTAATTGTTTTTAATCATTTTTTACTAAGTCTCATATTTTCCACAAAGTATATTTACAGTTCATTTCTTATGCTGTGTTTCTTTAAGTTCTCAACATTTTTGTCATGTGATTTTAAATTTGTATTTAAATGGATATGATTTGTATGTCTCTTGATCACACCTGAGGAAGCCTATGGTGAAAGCGCTTGTGTGTCTTATGGATTTTTCTGTTGCTCATTAAACTTTTTTTACTGCTTGGAACCTGGAGCCTTGCCTACGCTGGTTTTGTATTTGCATTGTACTTGGTGTGAGCGCAGGCACCTGGATATCTGTGGTGGTTGTGTTAACAGATATTAATATTTCTGTTAGTAACAACTGATCATCTCAAAAACTCCAGCTTTACTCTGTAGAATATCGCCTACTCTGAGGTGATCTCTGCCTAACATATAAAGCTATGTCAAACCCAGAGCTGTTGGACATGCTACACCTAAAGAAATCCCAATCCCACCGAGCTACACGGACTAAGGACCTAAACCTTGTCACCACAATAAACAGGACATGCTGGAGGGATAGATTCCTGTTTCAGAGGCTTCCCATACTCTGGAACAGGCTACCCATCTATGTCAAGCAAAGTTCTTCATTAGCACTCTTCAAGAAAAATCTTGATGAGTGGATAGGAAATAGGAAATACACCTCGGGGATCACTTCTGTGTCTCTGCTCGACAGTGGCACAGGAAAATAACTTTCTTGGGTGGCGTAAGCCAGGGAACATTGTTGGCTAGGCTTACATAGGCCCTTGGGCTGATAGCCTAGTACCTACCTATGAACCTATGAACTCAGGTAGACCATATTTGGTACTTCATGGTATGAAATGAAAACTTACATAATACTGCAAAAGTTGTCACTGATGCTTGGTGTCTACCTACTACCCATTTACAGATATTTATAGTTATTTAGTAATAAAATGTGTATAAATATCATACTTCTGTAAATATCGCAGACATTGTCCACCATCAACACATTGTGGAGCAGCTTTTTCATTTGCACAATCATCACAGAGGTCAGGAATGGCCCCTCAGGAAAAATGGCTACTTAGTACCAGAGAAACTGTATAGCTTTTTTTTTTCAAAAATACCATGATTATATGCCATTTGCTAATAATTATGGGCAGGATTCATGAAGGCTTGCACGGAGTCTAAGAGTAGTGTAAGACTCCATGCAGCCTTCGCGATCCAGGAACAGCCCAAAGTCCGTGTAAGAGCCAAGCTAAAACGGCTCTTACACGGAGTGGGCGTGGATAAGCTAATCACCTCACTTGCAGCCGAACAGCATGCAAATGAGGATGATTAGCGATCCAGAAGCAGAACAGCCCGTGTAAGAGCCGTTTTAGCTGCAGAAATGTACTCAGTTGACAACTGAGCACGTTTCTCAAAAAACAATGGAGCCATGTCAGCTCCAAATAAAGGGTGCATATGTGTCAGGCAGCATGCCAATGGCCAAATATGTGGCCATTGGCAAGGTAACCTGATGCAAATATATTAAAAATATAAAAATTTTTTTCGGTGATTGCCGATGTGTAAACACAGCGCAGCCCAGCATAAGCGGGCTGCGCTGTATAGAACATAAAAACAAAGGTTTTAAACCCACAAATGTGGGTTTTATGCAATACATGGAATGTCAATGCAGGGACCAGCAGACCAAAACCAACATGGCCACCGTGTAGTGGTTGCTAAGGGTGGAAGCTGAGTCTAAGACATGTAACTAAGCATTAGTAGGCAATCTGATGCAAATGAGTGTAAGGATACTGAATTCCACTGTCACATAGCAAATGAGCACAGTCTGAGTAGTGTAAGAGTTACAGAAGGGAGGAACAGAGTAGGAGATAGGTGACATCACAGGGGGGAATGGTAGAAAGAAATGCAGTTCATTGGAGGTCAGAGTTACATGACAGATGTCAGACAGATATCATGGAAAGAGGTGTGCCACTAACTAAGCATGAGAAAGTCAAGAAATGGAAGGTGTACACTGTTGCCTACACCAAAGTTTCTTGCTGGATGTGTATGCTGCGTGTGCGCGCCATGAAGCGAGTAAGGCAGTGCTTGGCGTGTAAGGCAGACTGAGCATGTGGGAGCATGTTGGGAGATGTTTAACACTGTTTGCGTGGGCGTGCACGTGTTTTAATCCGAATAAGCAGATTCTGAACCGTGTAAGTATGTGTGCGCGTGTGTAAGCCACTGTGAGCGTGTTTCTGCTGGTTTACACACGGCTCCACCCTGAGGAAACAGAAAGGAAAAAGGAAGCAACAGATTTAGTAGGAAGTTAGCAGGGAATACTGCTGCAGCTAGCAGGTGAAAACAATTAGATGCAGGCAATTACACAGGCAGAATAGTAGCCCAGCCCAGCACTTAAAACTCTGCAAACAGCAGTGCAGGATGTTTCTCCCAAGAGACACTGCAAGACAGGAGTTAAGTTATCAGAAGTGAAAACTGAAAAAACTGAACTCAGAGCAGAAATGTTAGGGGCTGCCATAGCTGTCATAATGAGACATAGGCGAATTGCTGAGGGTGGTGACAATGCAGATGGTGCCAGACACCCCAGAGTGAGGAGGCGGAGAAGAGTGTACAGGCCCAGGGTCACCTACCACGGGTTACATGAGCTGGAGATAGTAGAGCTATAGAGTGGACAGAGACCTCCTGCAGCAAATAGTGGAGCTGTGCAGGCCACGCCTCACACACAGAACCAACAGAGGGGAACCCATCCCAGTGGAAACCAAGGTATGTGTTGGCCTAAGAATACTAGCAACAGGTACCTTCCAGAGACCAACTGGTGATATGATGGGGATATCACAGGCATCAGCCTCCAGGGTACTGCACCAGTTCCTGGATGCCATGTCAGCACATGTCGGTGATCATGTATATTTCCCCAATGCCCGTGAGATATTGGCCAGCAATATCGTCTCTTCCAGCAAATAGCGGAATACCCTGAGGTAGTGGGTGCAATAGACTGCACGCACATATGCATCAAAACACCAGCGGGTGGCGGGGTAGGGCATACATTAACTGCAAGGGCTTCCCCTCCATCAACTGCCAGGTGGTGTGTGATGCCCAGGGCATAATAATGAATGTGTGTGCTGGCTGTCCTGGGAGCTACCATGATTCCCACATCTGGCATTTGGCGCAGCTGTACCAGACATTTGCCAATGGGGACATCCATACGGACACCTAGTGGGGATGCAGGTTATGCACTGGAGCCGTGGCTGATGACACCCATCAGAAACGCACAAACACCTGAACAGGAACGCCATAATGAGGCACACGCACAAACACGTAATGTAATAGAGCGTGTGTTTGGGCTGCTCAAGTCACGGTTCCGGTGTCTGGACACATCTGGTGGAGCCTTGCAGTACACACCAACTACATGTACCCAAATTGTCATGGTATGTGCTATGCTACATAATATGATCTTGTGAAAACAGCTGCAGCAGGACCAGCATAGGGCCGGCCCAAACAGCCCCCCACCATTGCCAAGGCCATCACAGGCAGAGCGTGACTCGAAGGAGGAACAACCTGAGCCTGCCCCAGTAGGAAGAAGGAGACGTGCCCAGTATGCCCTGGCCTTGGCAAAGAGGCAACGCATAGCACATACACTGGCTTAGTAGGAACCCTGGGAATGATACCCCTCTCTGACTCACTCATATAGTAACAGGGATGCCTAACATGACACAACCTGCTCTCAAACATGTACAGGGAAATGTAATATGCACATCCGATAGAGGCAGCCCTGCAGCACCACCTGAGGCATGAATGCTATGTGTTAAGTAATGTAACACCATGTACTATATGCACACCTGAGGACCCTGACTAACATCCTACCCTCACCAAGCATCATGCCACAACATGACAATGAGATGATCAAGTGCAATAATTGACTGAAGTATCGCAGTTAGTCAAAGGGGATCCAATGTGTGCCAGTCTGGGATGACATGCTGAGCATGACATGATGCACCACCTGCTAGGACTGGCGTGCACCTATCAGTGCAGGCCGTATGGATAGTGGCAAAGGCTGTTGTTACCCACAGTGTGCCCTGAATAGGTAAGGCTCAAAACACAAACCTATCTCCATAGGTATCAGAAGGGATAAGAATACGATAAGGGATAAGTCGAAACAGCAAAATGCATGCAGTCTAAACTCACCCAGTATGGAGAATGTTGATATCTGTGCTGTAACAGAAAACTGAGCCAAGGCTCACAACAGCACCCTAACACTACCAGGTTCCACCTCATACTGTGCTGTACAGCCTCAAAACTTGGAACAAGCTACAAAAGGAGGGTGACTAGCAAGAATTGTCAAGGATAACCACACCCCCATGTTGGTACCACAACAAAAAGCAGCATGAACTAGCCATGGTCAAGTAACAGTGGCTAAAACTGCCCCCCAGTTTATAGCCTGCTACAGACTACTGTCCCAACACCAGGAACTGCACCTGGCCTATGCTGGAATACATGAATATATCAAGTCCTCCAAACCACATTATATTGGGTGACTGAAAAAACCCAGACATAGACTGGGAGCATTATACTAGCTCCAACAGTGTAGGACAAAGTTCATAGAATCCATAAACCAAAGGGCCCAGGAACAACGTACCACTCCCACAAGAGGGTAAGCATACTGGATGTGATAATCAGCAACATGGGTACTGGATGGCAAGATGAGAAGTGTATTGCTCACTGGTAAAACCAGACCATAGAGTAATCACACTGGATATACAAATCCTGACCACAGTCCCTGGCCAGAAAACCACAGTGGAAAACATGTGTTAAGCAATATCTGCACTCCTCCAAACTGATGTGGAATCCATTAAAGGTCCTGTGCAGGTGCAAAATATGGGCCACACCTCAGAACCTGTAATACAGCCATTCCATGAACACTGCCAGGAATGCTTGGATTATGCAATCCTAAATTAAAACAAGACACAATGCCACACACACAGGAATCTGGCATGGTGGACACCAGCCATAACCAAACCATGCAAGAGAATGAGGAAGCTACTACATGATAGAGCAGACATAAACAATGAAGTAATCACTGATCAGTAGTATGGCAATAAAATCTGTCCACACATACAATCCACTAAGACCAGCCACAACAAGTTGAATCTGTGAATCCTGAGGCAATGTTACACCTGCCCCAAGTACACAGACAACCCCCAACTCCACCCAAGAAATACAAATATATGTGAGAGATGCAACCATCTATCCAAACTGGAGGCTGAGCTCCCTCAACTCAGTACTCCCAAAACTAGTCAGGAGGAGAAGGTAACCACACACACCACAAACACAGTCCCACATAGACCTATCACAACTGCAAACCAAACATATAAACACAGAAAAACATTCCCGGAGGCACAAATTACAAACACAGCACACCAACAGAGGCCTCTAAAGCAGACACCCAATCAAACAACCTCCAAACATAGCACATGCAACACATAGTACACAAAGCTGGTGTGCCAAACAGTCACAGGCCAGAAGGAGAAACAACATGCCTGATACAGTTGTAATAGGTGACTCCATAGTCAGACACACTGCTGTCCCACACCAGACTGAACAAGGGAAAGGGTACAGTAAGCTGCCTGTAGGCTGCCACAATATGCCACATAACAGAAGTATGCAGGTCACTCCAAAGCAAGTAGAAATATGATGCAGTCATAGTCCATGCTGGTGTGAATGACCTGAGATGTACCTTCCTAGACTACATGAAAAGAGACATAGATGAGCTCTCTGATTATGTAGTCCAGGCCGGTATGACACTCACCGTTTGCAGCATCCTACCTTTACCAAGAATAATGCCACAGTACAAACACGGAATGATCAGTCATAGCAAGTGGCACACTTACTGGTGTCATTCAAGGGGATCAATGTCTGTCTGCTTGGGATGTCATGCTTGACAAGCCACGCAGCTGTTCTTAGGATGGCTTGCACCTGTTACCCTGGGCGTCTGAATATTGGATAAGGCCTTTGCCACCTCCATAGAGCCTTTTGTAGGCAAGGCTGAAAAGACTGACCCACCACCCTAGAAAACATAAGTGGGAAGAAACATAAGGGAAATGCTGACCAATGCCAGATGTGTAAACCCCAATATGCATGCTCCCAAGGCCATCCCCAGTATGGAGAACATCGATGTCTGTGCAGTGACAGAAACCTGCTGCAAGCCTCATGACAGCACACCAGCACTACCAGGTTATACCACGTATCATGTGTCATGGCCCCAAAACCTGGAACAAAACATAAAAGGAGGGTGAGTATCCATAGTCAGCACAGACACCCATACGTCCAGGTAACTGAAAATGCACAAGGCATTGGAGCCCACCCATGTGCAACTAACTGTAGGCAAGACTGCTGTACAGTCTGTAGCATGCTACAGACCACACTCTCACACACAGGAACCCCACCCAGCCGTCCTGAAGACACTGGACAGTATGAATGTCCCACCAAATACCAAACAAGGTACCACAAATTACCACATAGGTGGTAAACCATTATGTATGGAAGGAGTAACCAGGGACCTAGGGACACAAGTGGACAGTAACCTGTTATGTGACACCCACATTGCCAATGTGGCTAGGAAGACTGTCTACATTTGACACCGTATCAGGAAAGGATTCACATCTACATCAACAGAGGTCATTGTGCCCCTATACTGTTCTCTAATCACACCCATCATCTAGTACAATGCCTCATATGGGATGTACCTTACCTGACACCTGCAGCAGTTAGAAAGACCTCAAAGGTACCTCACCAAGATGATAAAGGGTCTCAAATATATGTCATATGCTGCCTGGCTGTAGACACCCCAGCTGAATGCAGTCACATACTGCCTACACAGAGGCATTGCATGCCTGTTGTAGAAGGCCATGCCCAACACAGGAGTAATGGACATGCTCCACCCCAGAAAACTCAAAGCCATCGGAGCTGTGAGAGTGAGAGATGTCAACCTCAACAAATAATGAAATAGGATGTGCTGGTGGGACAGATACATAATCCAGAGGCTCCCACACCCTGGACCAGAATCCCACTCCATGTTAGGCAGAGCCCCTCACTGACACTCTTCAACAGGAATCTTGCCAAGTGGATGGATGATTGTAGAGTTACACTGGGGGTCTTCACTGTGTCATGTCCAGACAGAGGCACAGCAAAGCAAATCATAAATGGCCATAATATTCACATAGCAAGGGGTGGCAAAAGCCACACACACTCTGGCTAGGCTAACAAATGCCCTAGGGTGGATAGCCTAGTATGAACCTATGAACCTATGAAGATACAAATTGTACAGGACACTAAGGATAATCCCAAGGCTTTCACAACTGATGGTAGGAACCATGTTGGGAATTCACAGATATGCCCTGAATCACACAAATATCACAAACACACACACATATTGCCAACATACATCCTGACAGTTGCAGTGCAACCCCTCCCCCCCCGCCAATGCAGAATATCTATCCCAGCAGACTGCTGGCCCCCTGACATTGCAGATGCTGAGGTAACAGCCAACATCTACAAAGCAAAACACACAGCAGCAATGGTATGAGATGGTGTCCTGGGCTTAGTGCAACATGGCCTCCAAGATGAATGGAATGCCAAACCACACTACTGCTCAATGTCAGCCTTACCACAGAATATGTACCCAAAGAGCAGTGTACAACAACAGTGGTCCTTCTCAAAAAAGGTGTTGCCTGAATGGATACTGAAAACTACTACCCCAGAATCCTGAGAAGCTCGGTCTGCACAGCTATGGAAAGGATCAGCATGTACCACAGACATAAAGATATTGGGGACCTACTGACACCGGACCCTACCCAGTGTGGCTTTCTCAAGTGCAGATCCTGCCCCTAAACATGTTTGACTCAATTGAAACAGTCATTAAGGTCATTGATGAGGGCAATGTGGTCCACACAGTGTAGCTGGACCTTGCAAAGGCTTCTATACAATACCCTACGTGTTCATTATAGATAAGCTCACCAGCTTAAATATAAACCCACATGTCAGTAGAGGGTTGCAAACCAGACCAAGGACAGAACAGACATGGTCAGACATGCTGCAGCCATGTCAGACTACAAACCAGATATAACTGGCATCCCACAAGGCTTTGTCCTGGGATCTCCCTCGTCTGGTATATATGTCCCATAGGTACAGGCAAACATGGAAGGACTGTGTCCAAACATGTTTGCAGAGGACTACAAACTGCTCACCACATATGATCCACCAGCTGACACAAGCATCCCACAAAGGGCCACATAGAAACAGACAACTGGTGCCATAGCCATGTCAGCAAGCTAATTGCAGAAACGTGTATAGTCAACTCCCGTGGATATACAGTAAGTGCCCACCAATTACCACATAGGTGTTAACCCATTATGTAGTTAACATGTAATGAGAGACCTGGGGACACAAGGTGATAGATATCCTGCATTGGACAAACATGTGCTGTAGTGTTTACAGAAACATACCATATACCCACCTAATCATGAAGGTTGTCAGATCTAGATAAGGGGAGGTCATTGTGGCTCTGCAGTCATCCTTCATCAGTGGTACAATTGACTACAATAGCCCCTGTGGGATGTACCTCAGCAGACACCTCCATCAACCATAAAGTCCCCAACAGTACCTCACCAGGAGTATCAAAGAGCTTGCACAGATGCCATGTGTTGCCTGTGTTGCTGGTATCAATAAACATGCTGCACCTTGTACAATCTGAATGGCAGTGAGCTATGCACATGAGAGACATGAACCCCAACACTGACTTACATAGGGCAAGCTGCACTGCGTGATCCATAACACAGAAGCCACCCCCACCCATGAGTGAACCCCCAGTACAGGCTACCCATAGAGTCACTTATCAATCTTCCTTAATAGGAATCTTGATGAGTGGATGGGAGATGGTAGCTTTATCCTGGGCATCACTGTCATGTCACAGGTAGACAGAGGCACAGTATACTAACCATGACATATGTCATGGCAAACTCCACTTACAATGTGTGTTGAAGGACAAACACACTCTCCAACTAGCATTAGACATGGACTAGGGCACATCGCTAGTGTTTGCAAATGTACACCTATGTTGTGGAATACACTACCAATGTTGGACAAGCCTGGTTTAAGTAGTTCATATCTGAACAGAATGCAACATGGTCAGATGTACACAACTGGCCCCTAACCAGGCTGTAGTGCCCACTATTGAAATGTAAAGCAGTGATAGCACTAAATCCCAGGATACTGTCCACCACAGTCAAAGTACTACCAGTACACTATACAGTACTACAGTGTTAGGTCAGTGTGAAAGGATGTTGACAACTGTATGCAAAGTATCCCATGCAAACACTGCAGGCACAGTATAATCCTGTTGTGTTCACACACAAAGCAGTTGTACAGTAACTACACAACACGACACACAACACACAACCATAAACAGGTAATATTTGTTGAAGTTCACACTCATCCACAAATGTGGTGGGCTGCAGAGTCCAACATATGGAATGCTCACACTGGGCATGCTCACACACTTTGATAAATGAGACATATGTTAGACAACATTCCATGGGAAGGCTGAACTGGGCATGCTCACACACTTAGGCCAAATCTCAGTTTAGCAGTTGGACACACATATCTGGTATTTTTATGTGTTATTCCAGGAAACAACCACATTACAGCAGTCTGCCCAGTGCACAAAGTTAAATGACTACAGAGACATACGTGATATAGTGGATCCCTCCCATATGCAAACATCTTCCACAGATGCACAAGTTGTTCATACAAACAGGGAATGCTATGGCAATAAAGATGTGCAAACAGTCTATCAGCAACAAATAATGTGCATTTGACAATTAAACATATGGGTGTAGAGGTCAACACTAGGCTGTTTGCCCTAGGGAATGACAGCTTAGCCAGAGTGTGCTTGGTGTCTGCCTCCCCACAGGATGCACATTCCCCTTTCTAAACACCGATGATGTCAGCACCCTATAAGTACAGCAGGAGAAAATAAACTTCCCAATAATGCGAATAGCGCGCTCTGCTAATGCGTCTGTCACAAGTGTCATTACATAGTTAGGTAGAGATTTGAATCCTGCAAATGCTCAGTGTGTGTGTGAGTGTGGATGGTGTGTGTGTAAGTCTGTGGGTGAGAAATGTCCCTTTTGGCAACTAGGAAAACACACTACAGGATGCACATTCCCCTTTCTAAACACCGATGATGTCAGCACTCTATAAGTACAGCAGGAGAAGAGAAACCTCCCAGTAATGCGAATAGCACGCTCCGCTAATGCGTCCGTCTCAAGTGTCATAACATAGTTAGGTAGGGGTTTGAATTCTGTGAATGGCAAGTGTGTGTGTTTGTCTGAGGGGGGTTAGTGTGTATGAGAGAAATGTCCCTTTTGGCAACTAGGAGAAGAGACTACAGGATGCACATTCCCCTTTCTAAACACTGATGATGTCAGCACTCTATAAGTATAGCAGGAGAAGGGAAACCCTCCAGTAATGCGAATAGCGCGCTCTACTAATGCGTCCGTCTCACGTGTCATAACATAATTAGGAAGGGGCTTGAATCCTGCAAATGGCAAGTGTGTGTGTTTGTCTGAGGGGTGTTAGTGTGTGTGCAATTGTGCGTGAGGGAAATGTCTACAGGATGCACATTTCCCTTTCTAAACACTGATGATGTCAGCACCCTATAAGTACAGCAAGAGAAGAGAAACCTTCCAGTAATGTGAATAGCACACTCTGCTAATGTATGCGTTTCGAGTGTCATAACATAGTCAGATAGGGGTTTGAATCCTGCAATTGGCAAGTGTGTGTTTTTGGCTGAGGGGGGTTAGTGTGTGTGCAATTGTGTGTGAGGGAAATGTCCCTTTTGGCAACTAGGAGAACAGACTACAGGATGCACATTTCCCTTTCTAAACACTGATGATGTCAGCACCCTATAAGTATAGCAAGAGAAGGAAAACCTCCCAATAATGCGAATAGCACACTCTGCTAATGTGTCAGTCTTGAGTGTCATAACATAGTCAGACAGGGGTTTGAATCCTGTAATTGGCAAGTGTGTGTTTTTGGCTGAGGGGGGTTAGTGTGTGTGAGGACAATGTCCCTTTTGGCAACTAGGTGAACAGACTACAGGATGCACATTCCCCTTTCTAAACACTGTTCAGCTGAAGGCCATGGCTCTGGCACAAGTTGTCTGTTTCTATGATGCCCCTTTGGAAGATGCTTGTGTCGGCTGGAGAGTCGATTATGGTGGCCAGTTCGCAGTCATCTGCATATCTGGTCAGCCACAGTCCGTCCGTGTTGGCCTGTACCTCCAATAAATATATACCAAACAAGAGAGGTCCCAGGACTGAGCCTTGTGGGACACAACTCGTAACTGGTTTGGAGTCTGGCATGGCTCCAGCAATGCTAACCATGTGGGTTCTGTCCTTGAGCCACTGTGCAATCCATCTAGTGACATAGGGGCTTTTATTTAAGCTGGTGAGCTTCTCTAGAATGCCCAAGTGGGGTATTGTTGTGAAGGCTTTTGCAATGTCCAGGTAGGCTGTGTGAACCACCTTCCCCTCATCAATGGCCTTGGTGACTGTTTCAAAGAAATCAACCAGGTTAAACCTGGTAGTTCTGATGTGCTCTCAGTAGCCCTGAACCAGGCATCTGTTACTGCACAGATATCGATGTTCTCCATGCCAAGGAGTGTTTTGGGTGCATGCATCTGGAGGTTTACACTTCTGGCATTGGGTAGCATTACTCTTAGTTTCTTATCCCTTGTGATACTTATGAAGGTGGGTTTGTCATTTGAGCCTTGCCTAACATAGGCACTATGGGGGTAGCAAGAGCCTTTGCCAATATCTGAAAGCCCAGGGGTGACAGGTGCAGGCCGTCCCTAGCGAAGCAGGTAGTTCAACAGAAGATGAATATGTGAAGGTGTAGTGCCTGTGATTAGTTAGCAGTAGCATATATGACTGCTCACGTGGACACATGCCAGGTAAGTCATATGCACTGTGTCACAGGCAATGTACATGTGAACAGGACAAACAGTGACATCCTGTCAAGTGGGACATGGACATACATATAGTAAGCTATGCAGATGGCACTAGGAGTCCACAGAAGCTCTATAACTATGCATTGCAGGTGTGATCAGTATTCCAGGGTAATTGCAAGCAAACATGCATGCAAACAAAGCTACAGTAAACAGGGCTGCATGTAGTCCATTGTACAACAAACAAGCTGTACCAGTTCCATTAGGTAACACTGCAAATATGCAGGCACTATGCACATGTACATGGAAATACACGGGACAGATGGCTAGGGTCCAGTCTCAGCGCACACAAGTGTACAGACCATGTACTGTCAGGATATACAATAACTGGATGGAAACCCATGTGCTCATGCCTGCAGTAATACACATGTCAAATAACAGACACTGAGCCTTCACTCAGTGGTTCCATACTTAGTAGGATGTATGCTACCTGGCCTGCCACCACAGTATCCCTGACATATATGGGGACTCTTCCTCCTGTGACAGTTAGTTATGTGTGTTGGGGCTGTCTAGCATGGTATGAGATGTGAGCATGCAGTGCTAGGGTGCTCCTGTGTGTCCTGTACCAGTCGTGTAGTACTGCACACATATCAACATCCTCAAACATCTGCATTGCAGAGTCTAGTGTGGGCAACATGCCACTTGCAATTTACATGTCCATCATTGTGTATTACTACATTCATTACCGTATCCCCTGTGCTACTTATGTATGTAGCCTTCTGTTGACATCATTACCACCAGTATGCCAACATGTGCAGATGATACACTATGGTACTTACCATGGGTGTAGACAACAGGACATGACAATCACACACTTACTGCATCAGGCATGCTGTGATATACCCACAATTAATTCAGCACACAGTACTGTTAACAACATGATACTATTACTACACATCTATGTGGTCACCCTGTGCATCAGCAACATGTTAACCTGTACCTGCACAGTTGTTACAGATTGCAGGAGGTGGCACAGTTTCATCATATGCACAGGGTGTGAACTTGGTATGCCTGAGTCAGCCACCGATACCACCAATTGACATGTATGTGTATGTGTGTTGGTGAGGGACAGCAGTAGAAGGTGGGGCAATGTTGATGCAGTGTGTGCGTGTATGCGGTAGCCCTAGGTGTTGTCAATTCGCATGTGTGTATGGATGCACACAGTTCCACCTCATGGCTGCCATATACTGGTGTTTGTGGACAGCCACAGACTGTACCTGCCAGGTCATACAGATCAGTGTCTCTGGTCACGGACACGGTACCTGTGCCTTGCAGGGGTGCTACGGACCGTATCCAGTACCAACCCAGACTGGGTACTGTCATCAGAAGCAGGTGTTCGTTGACTGGACACAGATCCCTGTCGGGCCTGGCCAGAGCCACGTGCACGTGGTCTCCTGGGGCGGTCTGATGACAGCACAGACCCAGCATTGCTGGGGCTGCTGCTGGCACTTACGGGGAGGCCGCGGCCCTGTTGTCGTCTGTGACGACTGCCAGCTGCTGCTGTTGCTGGCATACGGCCACGTCGACGCCTCAACCGCCCACCATCGCCCTGGCTCATGGACATGTAGTTGTGGAACCGGTCTAATATGTCACCACAACGTCTGTCTATGACATTGGTGAAATCACGGATGGCAGCCGCAATGTCACGCATACTGTCAGTCATGGCTGTGCGACATGCTGTCAGCTCCTCAGACCCTGTCTGGTGTACCTTTGCATGCGTGACTGTGCTTGCATGACAGCCCGAAACATAGCTGAAGTTGTAAGACCTCTGTGGGCATGTCTGACAGGGGCAGTACGCCCACGGATGCTCCCACGAGAACCCCTGGACATCTGTCTGTGTGGTACCATCTCTGGGCCATGCCCATGGCTGCTGTGTGGGGAGGCATGTGCCACAGATACCACATTACCCTGGTCAATGCCCACTGTATGCTGTCCATCACCTAGGGACATTGGTGACAAAGGGTGTATTGGCAGGATAACTGTGCGCATTGATGGGGTCGACAGCTGTGTACTGTCAATCGGCTGACCAATGGCGGACCCTGGCATACTTTCCTGTGCCATTACACAGATGTCATCATTATCAGTACCCACGGCACCTGACTCAGGTTCCCTGATACATGACACCAGAGCAGCAACAGAACCTGTGGGAGGGAAACAGGAAACACAGTTTACAATGTCTACACATTACCAGCGATGCACACATGCACACATGCACACATGCACACATGCACACGTGCACACGTGCAGACGTGCAGATGTGCACACTTGCACACATGCACATGTGCACACGTGCACACATGCACAGGTGCACACATGCACACATGCACACGTGCACACAGGCACACGTGCACACATGCACACGTGCACACCTGCACACATGCACACATGCACAGGTGCACACATGCACACATGTACACGTGCACACGTGCACACATGCACATGTGCACACATGCACACATGCACACTTGCACACAGTTTCACACAATTGTACAGTACTCAGTATGCGTAATATCAACACACAGACACAGACACACCTACATGCATACAAAGAGCACTACTAAGTGAGCCAAATAGTACTATTACTATCAACACTATTACAGGAATTGTTAATACACACTCACCAGCATGGATAGGCTGCATTGCTATTATACCAGAGGGTCCTGCAGACGTGAAGAAACTAATGTCAGTGGGCACAACTGTGCCATTGTTACTGAGTATGACACAGGTCAGTAGTACAACAGTCACCTTTCACAGGTCAGCTGCTAATATTGAGGATATCACACTTGCACATTAAATACTATGGTGACAGCTACAAACCAAGGACACACCTCACACATGCATTAACTACCAGTGTACACAACAGTCAACTATACATATGGCATATTACCTGCACGTTCACTGTCTTGCTGCTGCGTGGCTCCAGCCTCCATCATAATGCATGTCTGCTGCTGTTGTTGTTGCTGGTTGACTGGAGCCACTACACTCATGAGTAGTCCCTCCAGTCTGGTGAGTGGGGATGTGTAGCCACCCCACCTGTGGCAACCTGTTGCCTGTGGATATCCGATGCACGCTGATGGACATGTCTAATTAAATCACTGCAGTGATGTCGTACCTGCTCATATGTCCTATTATGCGTGCCTATGTCATTTACCCGATGGACAAGGTCTTGCCACAGTGCAGCCCTCTCCTGCTGATTCTGGCTGGTGCGGGAAAAGAGTATTGCATAATCCCGCACCAGGCTCTGGTGTACCTCCTCATCCTCAGCTGTGGAGTAGGTGGGATTCCGTGGGTGGGCCATGTACCTGAGAAAGAAAATAACCTGGTATCAGCAATATATGTCAGCAGAATTTGGCACACATACTACACATGCTACTCGACTGTTATGATACAACATCTCACATATGTGGCATCTGTCTGTCTATTGGTGGATACACATGTAGATGGCCAGGTATCAGTGCTCAGCCAGAAACTGTGCAACAGTACCTGGCACACTCCATACGACATACTACCAAACCCCAGCAGTCAGAACACTGATTCAGGTCAAGAGCACCTCCTCACTCTGGGGGTTTGTATCTAGGTACTGTATGGCCTACATCATCAACTACTGTGAGCTGGCCACACACTGATTGCCCTGGATATACATATCCCACCTCCACCACCAGCACAAACGACTATAGTGCATAACATTACAGATACAAACTTTACACTTTGTAACAGTGACATGGTATCCTTTCAGCCCACTGGGCCACTGGCAGATACAACCCACAATGCTGACCCCTACACAATTGCTTTCTACAGACATCTCCGAGAATGCATGGGTCATGCAATCCCATATATGACCAAGACACTCTCCACAAAGGGACAGCATCCTGTCTGGTGGACCCCAGCCATAGACAGATTGTATTACAGAAGATGGAAGCTACTGCAAGACAGAGCATAATTCCATAAAGGGAGGGCATGTCTGAGCAGCACTAGTAAGGATCTATTTTCCATCATACAAAATCCATGGGCAACTTTGAGAGGGAAATCAAGAGGGACACTACAGATAACCAGAAGGCCTTCTTCAGTTATGTTAGCAACCTGGTCAGGATCCATCCTCTATGCCCATAGGTAGTACACAACAACAAATATTTCACTGACACCACAGATATCGAGAACATTGTGGCAGACAGGTTCAGTGCAGGTGTCACCCGCCCTCCCCCAAAATAAGGCATAGTTATCCCAGCTGACCGTAACCTCCCTGTCATCACAGATGTCCAGGAGAGAGCCACCCTCAGGACAGCAGAATACACAACGTGGATGGGACCTGATGGTATCCCCAGTTGCATGCTACATAAACTCTGACAGGAGCTAAACACACATATAGAAGTGCTATGTAACACTAGCCTGACTACAGGATATGTACCTGTACACTGGTGCACAGCAGCAGTGGTTCCACTCCACCAGGAGGCATCTCAACATACCAATACAATACAACACAATACATTACATTACAATACAATACTATACACTATGCTATTGCCCCTGGGACTACAGCAGCGTACTGTTCTGCTACCCAACCATTGTGACACATGTGGTGTGATGGTACCTGCTGCTATCACACAGTTACACAGGGTGACTCATATGGCATATTACCTATCTGACTAACATTCAGCAGGGGTATGTGTGACATGTACTCAAGGGGAGTCTTGCTTCTTAATACTGTGTGGTTTATTGCAGGGTATGTCTTATCTGTAGGTAGGAACTTTTACCTCCACATGTGCACTCTATTGCAGTGGCATGGACGACACACAGCAGACATTTAGGTTGTGGATGGTATGAGGTGTTACTATGGTTGTTGGACATCTGTCATGGGTGTGACTTACAAATGTAAATCCAGGAGTGGTAACCTCTATGTGGGTAGTATATGTGTACTCTGTGGTGTTGTCAGTCACTGTGCATTGGTAATGTGTTTGAGTGCATTGTCACAGTGTTGTACATGTCACTGTGTCCTTCTCCATATCTGTAGCTGTCATGTGAGGTCCATACCATGGCATCCATTATGTGGTGTGGAGGGTACACCGACATACATGTCCATAGCTGACACACCATGTCCGCTGACACATACCATGTGCAGGTATTCCAGGGATAGTGTGCCACTGTGAATATCATTGGGGCCACTATTGTACACATTTATGACCCTGTTCACCCCTGACACATGCAGTGGTGGGCAGCCAATAACATATCAGGTGGTTACTGGTGTAGGTGATCTGGAATGTGGTATGGTACTCCGGGTTTGACACTGGTGTTCACTCCATGCCTTTGTCACCAGGCACCTGTTGCAATACATCTGTACACATGTGCCTCACTCAGACTTTATATACATCTCTCTCTCTCTCTTTATATATATATATATATATATATATATATATATATATATATGTATGTATAGATATATCTATATGTGTATATATATATATATATATATATATATATATATATATATATATATATATATATGTCCGTATACATATACACATATATATATATTGATGTACATATATTGCTATAGATGTGGAGGGCACAGAGGGGTGAGTGACAGAGGGGTGGGACAGGCTGTGTTGCAGGTCCAGCCCTCTCAACTGTCCCTGATTTTCAGGGACGTCCCTAATTCTGACTCAAATTTTAGCTCTTTCCCTCTTAATCCCTCCTAAAACTGATGACTTTTGGAGGAAAGTTGGTGAATTAAACAATGAATAATGGCAATAATTAAGAGTTGTAGATTTCTTTTACCTCACAAAATGTACATTAATTCATATGCTGTGATTCTGTGAATGTTGCAAGTTAATAACACAAATATTTTAAAACTGTCCCTGATTTTTTCTGGCTTTGTCCCTGATTCTGTTGAAATTTATCCCTGATTGGTTGAGAGGTATGTGCAGGTCGTCATATACAGTCATACCTGTAGGTAGTCAGATCAGTCTGTCTATGTATATGTATCTACATATATCTATATCTGTATGTGTGCATTACATAGATATGTTTGTACAATATTCTATCTACATCTGTCTATGTATTCCTACATCTCTCTCTCTATGTATGTATACATATATGCATATCATATATACATATATGCATATCATATATATATATATATATATATATATATATATATATATATATATATATATATATATATATACATACATATGTTCACATACATACGTATCCATATGTTAGACAGGTATATCAACATATTTGTCTACCATACTGTATACACACACTAACATACTGCTAAACATACATAACTGTGAAACCTACTTTGTACATGGCACTACAACCTACAATCAACCAACATTGATATGTGCACATAGATGCTCTCACATACAAATGTATGTACAGCCTTCACTGATAGTTGCTGTATGTCTCCTGCCCTTTACACATCTTCATATACATATGGATACAGACCAATGACACATATGGAGGGTTCACAGTATGTAGACCTTTATAGTATTACTTTACATTACCTGTGTTTGTCACAGCTGCTTGTGTTGCCGTCTGGTTCTCTGTCCTGCTGCTCCACTTCCCAGTTGTCAGCTTTCAGGTAGCTGTTGCTGAACAATTTTTTTGTGTCTGCTTAATTGCAGTTTTCTCTGTCTCTGTCTCTGTCTCTCTCTCTCTCTCTCTCTCTCTCTCTCTGTCTGTCTCTCACGTCCTTCTCAGGGTGCAATGAAAGTATTGCATGTGTGGGCTGAGAGTACAGCATACTTTTGTAGGTATCTGCATATGCCCATGTGATGGCTTCTGCACCAATTGTTAGCCAGCATTTGCTAATTGCATGCAGCCAGTTGTGTACTGATTGCAGTTCTCACTGTGATTTCAGAACAGTGCTATAAAAAGGTATGTGAGATAGGTGTAGCCCTTTCAGATTTTAAGGCCAAGGACCATGCTGTTATGCTGTGGACAATGTTCTGTGAGTGTAAAGGTTGTTATCTCTCTCATATTTCCAGGTGTGTTGTAGATTAACATTCCTCCATTCATTTCTCCAGTTTCCTGTACTAACTGTGTATGTACACTGACACCTACAACTACTACTACTGTTAATGTGTGTGTGTGTGTGTGCTTTCCTTTCACTTTTGCTTGCACTTTGTTGCTAAGGCTTCAATAGTTGCCCTTTACAGTCACTACTTGTATGCCTGCTAGGTGTCTTGACTGTAGTGTGCTGCTGTAGCTTTCCTATTTTCCATGTACATTCACACCTTGGAATGCTTGCTATATTTGCTAGGGTGTTACAGCATGCAGTGTGGTCTGGCCATGGTGTGGGCCTTGACATCTATTAGGGTATTTGAGTATGCTGCTGAGCAGGCCCCAGAGACTTTCAGGTTCATCTGTTATGTGCCTCATGGAATGGTACATATCAGTGGGGTACACCCATTAAAATGTCTGGTATGCTGCAGTTGTGACTGTGGGTTAGCATGGGCATATGTATTACTACACTTTTTCTGCCATGCAAGTGATGAATACTTTCAGGACTCCATAGTTACCATTGCATGTGTTACACCTTTCTGCCTACTGTTTGTACATTTCACATGGGGTCTGTGGGGCATCCCTGTAAGTCATTCACTGTTGCTATGTCTAGGCTCTTAACTATTCAAATATGGTGGTGTCAGACCCGTCATGTGTACAGATATTCGCAGGTTGTCCACATTTCTGCCTCATATTTTGGTCAATATCTCATGCACACCTTTTTCTGGCAAGTCACTCTGGGCTCAAGTCAGAAAATGGTGACAAACATTCAAGTTTCAGACTGCATACCCTTCCAAACATCCCACAAAGTGCAGACCCTGTTACTCTCTGAACTGTCTGCGTTTGTTGTAACATTATTTGTAATGTGTCCCTGGTTTTGGGCCTTTGCTCCACATATTTTATTACTTGGTCCAGATGTGTTCCTGTAAGAGGTTGCGGGGTATGGGCAGTGCTTATCCTGCTGTGAGTATGTGTGTGGCTTGCAAGGTGCTATAGTGACATTATTACCTACTAGCTTCCAACTAGCATGGCTGTTTCTGTTCACACACTACTATTATGGAAATCCACTAGTTTTGATAGTAATTCTAAATGGCATGCTTTGTGTACTACACATCTATATTCCCTTTACATTCATTCCTACTATTACATGATATATTTATTTTAGCACAATGTTCTTGTATAAGAGTCATGGCTTAGTGGTAAGTCATGCAGACTACTGTTGTCAAGGTCCTGGGTTCGGGACTCACAGTGGGGTTTTATTTTGCTTTTGAACTGAGTACAGGACCTGTCAATCAAAGTGACTAAGGCACTTTTAAGCAGTTGTAACCGGGTTAGCGCTGGTTTGCGCGGAGCTCACGTATGCGCACTGGCGGTTAGCTCCGCGCACACCCGCTTAAACGTGCTTACTCTTGCGCACACCCGCTATTTTCTTTGAAAGAAAAGAAAATGGGGAGACAGGAAAGTGGTGAAAAAGGGGTCACAAAGAGGGTAAGACAGTAGGGAAACAAGCTTGGGATGTGCAGGAGGGATGTAGGTAAGGCCCATAGCTGCCCATTTCTTCATCAGCAACAGCTGTGCATATGTATGTAATTTGGTGTGACATTTGAAACCTTTCACCCCTGAGAGAGGTGTCAGGACAACAATAATACTTGTTGTACAGCCAATTGTAATTGATAGGTTCCATGTCCAGTAGACATGTGTGCGGAATGGGCAGCTATGTATGGGGCGTAATTTTTTTGTGGGTACAGAGTGCCCTTTTTATTTTTTTTTTTCAGGTGAGAGTGGTATGTCAGGTGAAGGTAGTCGGTACAACTGGGGAGGTAGGTTGGGTAGGTAAACAGACAAGACAAACAAGACGCATACAGGGGCGGTGTATGACACGTGTGGGGGGGGTTACACAATTGGCGGGGACGGAGGTTTGGATATCCAGAGCCCATGAGCCCACAGATGGCAACAGTGGAACTGATATCCCCACCCATAGGCAGTTGCCACTGTTCCTTCACTGCCCAGGACGGGGCTGTGCTGGGGGCTGTGTAGGCGGGGCAACAGGCATGCCCATTAGTTGCACCACCCGTGCCTCGAGCTGGCGTAGGGGCTCGAGAACAGAGTCCCGAATCTCCCTACGCACCACAGTCCGGACGCTACGGAGGGTGAGTGGTGGTCCTCCTCCGGCCACACTTGCAGAGGGGGGGTGAGCCCCATCCCCTGCAGCGCTTCCACCCGCAGGTGGCACAGGGCCACCGGAGGAGGGTCCGGACTCGGCACTAGTGCCAGGTGCACTCGCCAGCTGAGGTGGGAGAGGTGGGTCCGCTGGAACCCGCCTTCCCTGTCGTACTATGTTTTGCATTATGTCATGACAGTTTGGGTTAGTGACATATAATACCATTCACAATTAGTTGTAACAGCATGCATTAGTATTCCCATTAACCAAACACCCAGATATTCACACCATTGAACAGCGTGCATAACACATGCATAATTTGAACAGAAATACACAGTCCAACAACGTGAAGGGTTAATTGATGGCAACAGGCCATCAGTTGTGGATGTATGAACAGGGCAGATGCATCAACAGACATGCAAATATATATGACCCAACAGGACAAACGTCCAGGGGTGTTAATTGTGATTGCACATACCATTTTCACGTGGAATGGGTTATATGTGGTTATAGGGTGGGGTGAAGAAAGTAATATTAACACCTTCGAATAACAGTACATATGCTGTACATTTCTAATAGCTACAGTTATATACACACTACTGTTCTAACTACAGTTTCCTATATGATAACTATTTCAACTTGGTGATAGGACTGTTAATGCAACATCAATATACATTTTATGGTTCTTCATACACATTCATATCTAGCTTTGTTCAGCTACATCAGGGCTACATTTGCTTTATATAGCTGTAGACAAGTGTGGATGTTTGGTATATCAAACAAACATCCTATCTGCATATTGTAGACTGAGAGCAACATATCCTGATTTTGGGATACACATTCCAGATGCAGCAACACTTTGAACAGATTTTGCTGTTTGGTTTTGAATCTCACATGCATTTCATTCTGTCTTGACTGCAGTATACTTTATTCAGGGGTTATTACTACTGTATTGCTGGATTCATGGCACTTTCTCACACTCTCTCACTTGCTTTCATTTTACTATTCAGGATGGTACTTCTAGGCTTTATTGACATGTTTTAACAGTAGTTATTACAATCCTTTCCAGCAGTCTCACTTCTGTCATGTTTCAGTATTTCCACAGGGATATATTTCACACATGTGATTTCATCATCTTCTGCAGCTATACTTTTCAGCCTGCTGCAGGTTGTGTACTATTTTCTTACAGGCAGGGCATTTTATTTCAGAATATATGTCGGACAGTTTCATGTTTAGGTTAAACTTACAGGCTGACACACTTTTGTAATCAAGCAATACTTGCATACACTTTCACACTGTTACTTGCAGATTTTATTCCTTACTGACTACACTGCACTCTTTTGCTGACTGTCATACTTTTATATTTCTTTACAGTTAGTGGTAGTGGATTACTGACCTGCCTGGTGGCACAACCGCACCAGCCTATCGCCATAGGCTCTGCGGTTCGCAGAACGGACACCTGCAGCTGTAATATAAATGAAGTAATATTGGAATACACATCTCCATAATATCAGCTAGTTTAATTTCTTACATATATAATTAAATGTTACTTACTCAGTAGTGGGGCGTTGGGTGTTTGCCTGGCCTCCTGGATCCAAAGGTTCAGTTGGTCCTGCTTGCATCTCTTCAGGTCTGCATGGTGGTGACGGACCTGCTCACCAGTCCTTGGAATCCCTGTGGCACTGGTGAGATCATGAGCCAACCGGTCCCACGCCTCAGCTCTGTATGCTCCCCAGAGGACCTGGCCCTGCATGAGTTGGGCCTCATGATTATGGACTAGGAGCCAGACCATGTACCTGGACTCCTCAACACCCCACCTCTGTGCTCGAAAGCGACTACCCTCTCCTACTCCTGTCATTCTGCCTGCAGGTCAGTTCTACAATCGTTTATGCTGTGTATTCCCGCCTATGGGGCTTATATAGTCCGTTTTTCCCACACATATCTGTGATTGGCCATTTTGGAATTGTATCAACTTCAATAAACCTGCATTGTCATGCTCTAGTTTGTATTCATTCCTATATATTAGCTATTATTGCATTTACAGGTAATGCTGTCATGGCTTAGTGGTTCTGTACTGTGACTATGGTGTATAGTATCCTGGGTTCGAACCTCGCCACTGCTTTTTATTTTTCATGACTGTCTAGACATGCTGAGGGGTGTGTCTGTGTAAAGGCAGTTTTGATATGGCTTGCTTAACGTTGCCCATCGGTTAGCTCGTTTGCGCGGTGCGCAGCTCCGCGCAAATGGGGTACGCTGCTTTAAGCCTCATTTGGCCATAGGCACGCATATTACGCTTAGCTGAGTTAGGGGCACATAGATTTAGCATGTTAAACCACTGCTCAGCTACGGGCACTCATTTTGCACCAGGTAAACCACTGCTCATCTACGGGCACATGTACTCACTCTGTTAAACTGTAGCTCAGCTATGGGCATATCTTGCATTTTTTCTTCTTTTGTTACCTCACATGTCTTCAATATAAATGGGCTATTTCATTACATTTTACATAACTTGTGGTTTTATGTGTACATATTTTTCAGGGACTTGTTTCCTGCTTATTTTGCAAAAAAAAAAAATTGGTGTTGTGGGGGCTCGAACCATGAATGCCTGCTCTGCAGCCAACATCTCTACCACTACGCTATTGCTTTCTGGCTTATTTTGCATATTTAGTTCTTATATGCTTTCCCACTGACTGCTAACTGTAGCTGCGCTTCTGAACGCGCCGATGCAAGCGCACTCACGGTTAAACATCTTTACAATTTAAAAAAAATATATAACATGTTCATTGATATATATTTTATGTTCATAGTCTGTGGGGGCATGTGTTGTGTTGTGTTTATTCACATTTCCGTGGACTCTGTTGTGGGTGTTTACTTTGGGCACTTTTACACTTCTGGGGGCGTGTCCGCTTGCAGGGCTCAGCCTACGGACACGCCCCTACTGTCTTACACGGACCGTGTTAGACTTAGGTGTGATTCAGCATGCTCTCATGAATATGCAAAGCATGCTAACATCACTCCGTTTAACTGCAGCCTTCGTGTAAGAGTTATAACTCTTACACGGAGCCTTCGTGAATCCTGGGGTATATTTACAGTTTGAACCAAAAAAGTGTTTATATGGTATTCCATTGCAACAAAATGAAAGCATAGTAGTTCTAAAAAACTTCATAATGATAGCCGCTGTCTAACTACCACTATTTTACAGATATTTACATTAATTTGTCAAACATACAAATATGCGAGAAATTATCAGCATGCAAATATTTAAAAAAATGGAGTAACATCTACAAAACTGTTTTAGAGCAAACTGAACATCACATCTACATGAACGGAAGTCACTCTGATAGTTGTTAATATATTTACAGATTATCTAATTATTTGTTCAATATAAAATCACCATTAAATTTGGCTGATATATTAATAACATCACTGTGTACAGGAGTGTCTGCTGAAGTACTTTTATATTTTAACTTTTTTCTGTAACTTTTATAGTTTCCAAGATATATAGATTTGTTTAGAAGTAGTTTGTAAAACCCCATTGTGAGGAATTTAGATGAGGAAATAGCTGTCCAGCCAGGAACTCTGCAGGTATCAGGAGGTACGAAATTCTACTCAGGCTAGGCAGTAATGAGTAAATTTGAGATTGTAATTAAAGCACCAGTTGTTAATGTGATCATGGCATTGTTAGAGTAGATTGAATATGAGGGTAAGTTTAGTATGATTCCTTGCTTACTGATATGAATGATATTAGTGTGAGACAGATGTTAATGACCTCTGATTCTTTAGGTGGCAAATGTGGAATTGAATGAAGAAGTAGGGATTCTGAAGGGTACTAGGTAAGATTGTCCTCCTTCACCAAGTTTACTTCTACTAGCCACTGAATAAGTTTTGACGTAAAGTTCAGGCTACTGTAAGTTAGGACACCTGGAAGATGAGAAGTGTTTTGTTTTATTTGTAGATGATTGCTCATTGAATGCTTGATTTAATATTGCATGAAGTAGGAAACTTTTTAAGAGTTAAAAAAGGATTTTTGTTTCAATTAAAATACTTAATTTGAACTGTCCAGCCAAGTTCCATTGAATAAATACTAAGAATCATGAAGCAAACAATATGCAACAGAAAGAATCTTGAAACAAGGGAATATCCCACCGGTAACTACATATGTATAAATGTCAAGCATTAAAACAGATAATTCTAGCTACTGAAGATGGAAATAGATTACCTTTAACCAAAATAATATTGGTTATAATCAAACTGAACACACACAATCTTAAGTAGATCTTCAGGTCTACACCTGTATTAGATAAACCTATGTGTCCTCTTCCTTAGCCAAACAAAACAAATTGATAGACTAGTATTCCTACTGGTGTTGAATCTCTAAATGTGTATTTTTCCATGTTTGCGGGCTATAAATGTCTGGGCAATTGACTTACCCATTCTTCCAAAATGGCTTTCTAGTCCAAAAAAATAACCAACAAAACTGTGGCAACCAGATATCTAATCCCAAATTACGCCATCTTAGAGATAACTAGACCCTCCAGTCTAATTCCAGGCAGCTGAAACTGAACAGTCTTGATACAAGGTAGCTGTAATCCAGTGGTATAAAGATGGCATGCCATGTATGAGCCCAGATTTTCTGAAGGCTAGAGCACTCCCAAATCATACATACATAACTGGAATCTCCTACACCCTGTAAACTCTCTCCATGTCCTCTTATTCAATACCTCTGTTGACTTATGTCAAATATGTATCATGATGTTTAAGCAGTGAGAAATCTGCAACATCAGTAAAATCTCCAAAGAACCGGCTTAGAAACTCATTTAGCCAGTCCCTGTCTGTAATCCTAATATTTAACGTGAAATCCCATTTGGTTCCATACTCCTCCATCAATCTTGCAAACTTCCCTATGAAATATATGTTCATAGGTTCATAGGTAAGTACTATAGCAATAACCCATGCCTAGGTGTGGGTAATGCTGGATTTACCCACGGTTGGCATGGTTTGGTCACGTGGGTGAAGCTCTCGTGACCAAACAAAGCCAACCATGGGTAAATCCAGCATTACCCACACCCAGAAGTGGGTCATTGCTATTATACAATGACATTATTTAAGAAAAAAAATAATTACTTTTCTTAAATAATGGCATTGTATAATGCCTCCTTGCTGCCCTTCCGCAGCTGTCTGGTATTCTGCAGCAGTTCTGATGTAGTGTGCATGTGTATGCCTACACAGTACATCAGAGCTGTGGGCAAAAGCAATGGAAAAAGCAAGATCTCCGTTGCTTTTTACAAACTGTCTCGCTATGTTAAATGAGTTTAACATAGCGAGACAGCTTTGAAAAAAGCAACGGATAATCTCCTTTGCTTTTTTTAAAGCTGTCTCGCTAGGTTAAACCCATTTAACATAGCGAGACAGTTTTGAAAAAAGCAACGGAGAAAGCATGATCTCTGTTGCTTTTTAGACAGTTTTGAAAAAAAGCAACGGAGAAAGCAAGATCTCCATTGCTTTTTAAAGTGTCTCGCTATGTTAAATGGGTATAACATAGCGAGACAGCTTTAAAAAAATCAACGGAGATGCTCCGTTGCTTTTTTTAAAAGCTGTCTCACTATGATAAACTCATTTAACATAGCGAGACAGGTTGTAAACAGCAACGGAGATCTTGAGTTCTCCATTGCTGTAAAAAAAAAAAAAAAAAAAAGAGTTATAGTAATGGAAACAGTCCGGGAGACCGGACCTTTTTCCATTACTATAACTCTGATTTGTCAGCGTGCATGTTTTGGAATATTAATGGGGGGTCATGGTATAAAAGGCTAGTTGTTCTTGCAGGCTATTTAAAGCCTAGTCAGTATCCATTTTTTTTGCTTGAAATAACCTATTCCATTTGGTTATAGATGGACTTACCAATCCCATGATTAATAATTGCATTTCACTCCTAGTGAGAATAACTGGGATCATACCATAGATAATTTGAGGGGACACATGCATGGGATGAAGTATTTAGGAGCTGTCTGTGTCCATCATTAGTACATTTGTTTCCTTAACCATAGATCTAAGTTTCACTTGAAAATATATAAAGGATAAACATTATGTTATGTTGATGAGGAGTCTTTTCCACAGCAGTGGTATCCTCTGTGAGATATACCTGTCCCTCCAAACTGTTCTGTTGATGTTGCAGAAGATATTAAGATCCATAGACTGAATATTTCTGATGCCATTTGATGTGCCTATATGCAGTTTATTCAACTGTAATTGATCGGAGGGTGCCTACTTGTATGCCAGGCACAGGTCACTTCTTAGGACTATGTAGTATACCAAGTATACTGGCAGGACTTAGAGTTTGTCTACATAAGACATGTTATTTCATAGTTTCATAGTTTCATAGTTTAGTACTAAGCTAACCGCCCTTGCGAGCCATTTTAAGCCTAGCCAGTTATCCCTTGTGCGACTCAAACCCTGCACCTTGTGTTTGTAAGACAAACACCTTAGCCATTAAGCCACCCTCCCAACCCTTTTATTAAGGTATCTCTGATGCGTTCCACTTGTTGCATGTGTCTGGACAGATACATGCCAAAAGGGGCATCATATGTTAATGAGGTCTGTGTAAAGAGGGCAATGACATCCCTAGAGCTAGATACAATTCCTTTGTTTATAAGCTGTGCAATATAGAAAGACTTTCCTTTCTATAATATATTCCCAGCTTAAATGCAGACTGAGTGATCTACCTGGACCAGGTCTTACCTCTTTCTCTATGTCTGTCAACCAGCAGGTACGATAAGCCTAACTTCTGCCTGATGAATACAGTATTGTAGCTGCAGGTATTGCTACCTTTAATGGATCAGATCTGTCTCTTAATTTGACAAGGGAGAGAGGAGTATCCAGCTCACTATCCCAAATATATTGTATAGCCTTAATACTTCCTTTGATTGACTGCTTCCAATACAAACTTCTGTCATCTATCTGAATTAGGGGGTGACCCCAAATTCTAGATTTAAGGTTGAGACTTACAACATTCTTCCTATCAACCCATCACTGATGCTCAATCCAGAGATCTAATCCCTCAGCGATTCCAAACTCTGTCCTGGACATTGAGCCCAGCAGGTCCCTCCCAAAAATCACTGCAACCTCCATCCAACCCAAAACTGGCTTCCTGCATACTCTGGACCTGCTAAATATCTCACTCATACCTGCAATGCAGTAATGCAGAAAGGATGGTAGCCCCATACCCATCTTCATCCTAGGGACAAACATTTTCCTCCTGGATATTTTGGGTATACCTGTTCCCCAAATAAAAGAAGTGACCCTGCATTGTAAAACACCCAGTGACTTCAAGAAAGTAACACAAAAAAGATTCCAGAAAAAAAGCACCTTGGGTAAGATGATAGTTTTAATGATTTGAATTCTACTTAAAAAAAGAAAAAAATGTGTTTGTTCCACATAGTTAATTGCTGATGTATTTGCTTTAACAGTGGGTCCAGATTAATTTCCACTAGTTTTCCCATATGCAGCCACATCCTCAGCCCCAAATAACATGCCACTGCAACTTTTGGAAGGGGAAAGAGTGTTACCTGTAACAGAGCATTATAGGTGCTTTGGTTTAAAAGAAGAGCATGGGATTTCCTCAAATTACTGAAAAACCCTAGAACATCCCGAAACCGATGAAACACTGACAATAACAGTAATAGTGCCATCTAGATTAAGAAGTCAAACCAAACAATCACCAGCAAACCAATAGGAGAACTCTTTCCTTTCCCTACCAGCCCATATGCCTCAGTCCCCATAACTTTATGGATGAAAAAATCAACTGTCAAAGCCATCACGATAAACAACAGCAATGAGGGTGGACTTCCCTAACAAGTTTCCTGTGAAGGCTAAACCACTCAGACAAAATGCCATTAGCAAAAACAATGCCATCAGGCTGCCATATATTAATTGACACAAAGAAATAAAGTATGGAGGAAATTGCATATTTTATATAATCCCCAATAAAAAAGCCAATGCACAAAATCAGAAGCTTTGTTAAAGTCTGTTAACACAGCTGCCATCCAGCTATTATTCTGAAGGACCTATGTCTGGACATTGAGCCATAGTCTAATTAAATTTTGACTTCCTTTCCCTCTTTGATAAAGCCCTAGTGATTATCAGGTATCCACTGGCACAATATGCTCTCTAATCTCATAGTTAACATTTTATCAAATATTTTGGCTTACATTTGAAAGAGATACATAGGTCTGTAATTAGTTGTCACTTGTGGGTCCTTATTGAGCTTTGGCAGTATAATAACCTAAGATAACACAAGATTGGGTGAGAAAGCCCCAAAATACAATAAAAGGAGTTTGGGTGCGAAAATATGCCAAAACACTTTGTGAAATTTTGCTATAAAACCAATGTATGTGGGTACCTCATCTGGGGTTAAACTATCAATTGTGCTTAAAACTTCCAGGATGGACAGTGGATTAGCTAACCACCCCCCCCCCCCTCCAACATGTTCCTGTGTCAATAAAGTCAGGTCCAACTCATCCAAGAACTTATCTATAATCATAGCTTCAGATGTCACCTGAGTATTTAATTATACTCATAGGACAATAACCTACTTATTTATTCAGGGTCGTGTGCAAGACTTTTATCTCTCATTTTTAGTGCTAAGACTGAGACCTCTTTCTTTCTCTCTCTATCTTTACACCTAAGAACTAACAACTTCTGAGCATCTAGTCCTTTGCCCAGAAGAATAATCTACCCTCACCCATCTCTCCTCCTGCATCACAGTCAGTATTTGCCTATAATGAAGTTTGGCTCCCATATGGAGTAACTCAATAATCTATCCCCTCTGCCTCTACATTTAAACTGCTCCTCTAGTCCCAAAGCATTAGGCTCCACCTCCTTTATCACCATCTCCCACCATTCTATCCCTTCCCCCTTGATTCTAATAATCAGTCTCTTAATACTATATTTAAACTAATTTTACTGGGATGTTCCCGTTAACTCCTGACTATCGCTGGAAATCCAAAACTGCTGACCCCCCTTCTCAAATCTCCTCACAAGTCTCATGAAACTTAAACAGCATGGTCTGAAGCATCCAAAGCCACCGTTTCACTGGTAAATAAAATGTCCAGATAAATACAGGCATGATTGGACATGGTGCTGGATGGATAGTGACACCATCTACACTTGTGATCAAATTCTTATAAACAAATCAATAATCAATGCAACTTGCATAACTCTGACCATAATTATAGAATGAAACTCTCTATTCACTGGGTGCAAGAATTAAGAAAAAAGGAATTTGGGCTGAAATGATGTAATTAAATGTATGTAATTTAATGAGAATGATAGGCCAGGATACAATCACTAAAAAGAAAAACACAAAGTATTTGGGGATAAGTCATGGAAACAAGGGAAGACACATTCATGCTGTAATCTGAGGCACTGGTTCAATGTGTGAATAGACTACTGAGGATATGAAATGACAAAGCAAGCATTCTTGTGAAAAGTCTTAATTCCCCTTTACTCATATCTTACCAGATCCTTTATTAAATATAATAAATATTTTGACATGTATGTGTCTAAACATATCACACAAATTGAGAGACATCAGAGATTCATAACTAAAAATATATCAGTAGCCTCAAAAATCTTAGTTATCAGGAGAGACGGTCAGTTCTTTCTCTGTACACAGTTTCTTACAGATTCCTCAGTGGAGATCTTTGCATACCTCTCAACCGTACCGAATTCCTCGGTAAATACCGGTTTTGAGGGCAAAATATTGGGGTGCCATGAATTCCCGAGTGGCCCATTTAATTTCCGTATTTCCCGGGGTTTGATTTTTTTTTTTACTGCTGCTGATGTCATTACATGCAGGACATGCATGGTGACATCAGAACGAGGCAGACAGCTGCCAACTCCGAGCCATTACTACTTTACTTAATTTAATTTATATTTACTGGTCCGCGCGCATGGGTTTTCTTCACGTAGTGAGAGTTGTTCTGCCCAGCAACAAAATAAACAGGCCTTAAATCCAGGACCATGTACACTATAGTCACAGCAATTATCCAGTAAACCATCACAGCTGTACATGAAATTGCGGAATACCCAAACAGATCCTCACTATAGCAAAATCACATTTTACGTGTGAAAGGAATCTATAAACAGTTTTATGTTGTATAACCTACTACATAATATATATATGTGAAGTGGAGTACTGCATTAAGTCCAGATGTGAGGTGTCATTGTAATCTTCTTCCAGCTTTTCCCAGTTAGGGGTCACCACAGCAGAACTCCAGTTCGCTAATGATTGGCAGCAGAATTTTATGGTGTTGAGTTACCAGCTCGATGCCCAACCTTCAACAAAGGCACACCCATTCACGCATGTCTTTCAAACACCATTCAACCATGGGGAGGACATGCAGACTGCACACAGAAGGCTCTCCAGCTGAGAATTGAACGGGAGTACCTCTTGCTGTGAGGCGACAACGCTACCATTGCACCACCGTGGCTTACTGAGGTGTCATTGCAATAAAGTGGTGAAATCTCCAATAAACACAAGTACCCCCATACAGTGTATGTACACATGAATCACAGATACCAAACAAATATATAACATGTAGTGAATGATAAATCAACGGCAAACAGCAAATAGTGCGCAAATTTAAAAATAAGCAATGCTAAGCATTGCACACCTCTGCTTACTATATGCAAGCAATGCGTAGCCCAGCTAAATCGATTTGCCAATTGGTATACCCCTTTAAGCAATGCCAACCTTAGGTAAGCAGGTTTTCCCATAGCTTAGCATTTTTAAAACCGTCCAATCATGTAAAAGTGTGGGAAATCATCCCTATTTAAACCCCACAGGTGGGAATACATCTAATAACTGGTTGCAGCTTCCTCCTGTAGGCAATATGGCTGGTGTTGGAGAAGGATCGCACTTCCGAGCTCAGCGCCGTGACATCCAGGAGTCCAAAGTCATGGCAGGACTCCTCGTAAAAGACCATGAAGAGAGACTGCTGCAAGGCCAGTACCAGGGTTCCCAATATAAAGCGGAAGCCTGGGACTGTCTCGCCCATAACCTCACCAGTGCCACTGGCATCCCTTAAACTGGTGAGCAGGTCAAGTATCACTATGCTGACCTGAAATGGAGGAAGAGGGAGCTCTTGGATCAGTGGATCCAAGAAGCTAGGGAGAGGGGTGATGTCCCAGTCATGTGTAAGTGTCATTCTACTACCTGTTTAATAATTGCCAGCTCATGTGTATTATGGATAGGTATGGCTAAATATTCCTCTTATGTCTTTGACAGCAGCAGCAGAGCAGGCTGTCAATCAGGAAGCCCCTGTCTGTAGGCTGCAGAGGCTGTATCACAAGGCAGGTTAGTAATAATCTTGCATGTGCTGTCATAAGAAATAATTCTAAAAGTAGTAGAAAGTTAATTGCCAGTATAAAACCTGTATTGTGTATGGGATGTACTAAATAAACCGGACAATATGCCAGGAAGAGTCCCTTATAGGTTGTATGTAAATAAAAGGGTAACAGCCTGGTAATAAAGGTGTAACTCCTGGACTGCTTGTGTTCACTCTGGTATCATATGGTAATGTAGTGTTGTAATCTCTTAATAGTACTGTTGTATTAAGCACTGTTACCCACACTGTGCTACATAAATAAAATGTGTACGAATGTCTATATAAGACTGTTGTAATCACAAGGTCATGTTGTACAAGTGAGGAAGACTTAGACAGAAAACAGTGACAAGCTAGACAGCATAATCCAAGTAGCACACTCAGCTGAGACTAAACTGTTGTATTTTTAGCCATCACAGCCATGGTTCGAATCCTGGGAGTGGTAGTAAGCTGTATGCAGAATCATACCCCTCAACTGTACAGATATTTTGTCAGAAAGTTCAGATAATTGGCTTAATTTTCCTGCCTGTCACCCTGTCCCCCTGGCAAATCAGTGGGATGATCCCAGAAGTTTAGGCAGCAAATAATGACATACAACTGATTGTCAGACATCATAACTGTCAGAAATATATCTATAAGAACAAACCTGTCATTCTAGCAACTCACCAAAATGTTATGCAAGTAATATGCAAAGTATGTCTCATCTCCACCCCCATGTTGTGAAGCTATGACCAGAGTGTGTGCAGTAACAGAGTGAGATGCATGTGCATAATAATAACGTGGAATCTGGTAATATGTGTTGCAATATTCTGGTACTGTTACAAATATTCCCTCCACAGGTGTGTCAGATATGAAAACTGTGCCTAGAAATAAAAGATTGAAATCCTGGACATAAGAGGAATATTTAGCCATACCTATCCATAATATACATGAGCTGGCAATTATTAAACAGGTAGTAGAATGATACTTACACATGGCTGGGACATCACCCCTCTGCCTAGCTTCTTGGATCCACTGATCCAAGAGCTCCCTCTTCCTCCGTTTCAGGTCGGTATAGTGATGCCTGACCTGCTCACTAGTTTGAGGGATGCCAGTGGCACTGGTTAGGTAATGGGCAAGACAGTCCCAGGCTTCCACATTATATTGGGAACCTTGGTACTGGTCCTGCAGCAGTCTCTCTTCATGGTCTTTTATGAGGAGTCCTACCATGACTTTAGACTTCTGGATGCCCCAGCGCTGAGTTCGGAAGCGTGATCCTTCTCCAACACCTCCATATTGCCTACAGGAGGAATCTGCAACCAGTTATGAGATTCATTCCCACCTGTGGGGTTTTAATGGGGCCAATTTCCTGCACTTTGCCATGATTGGACAGTTTTGAAAATGCTAAGCTATGGACAAACCTGCTTACCTAAGGCTGACATTGCTTAAAGGGGTATACCAACGGGCAAATTGATTTAGCTGGGCTGCACATTGCTTACACCTAGTAAGCAGAGGTGTGCAATGCTTAGCATTGCTTATTTTTAAATGTGTGCACTATTTGCTGTTTGGCATTGATTTATTATTCATTACATGTTATATATTTGCTTGGTATCCATGATTCATGTGTACATACACTGTAAGGGGTACTTGTGTTTATTGGGGATTTCACCACTTTATTACAATGACACCTCATATCTGGATTTAATGCAGTACTCCAGTTCACATATATATGGTTATGTAGTAGGTTATACAATATAAAATTGTTTATAGATTCCTTTCACATGTTAATTGTGATTTTGCTATAGTGAGGATCAGTTTGGGTATACCGCAATTTTATGTATAGCTGTGATGGTTTACTGGTTAACTGCTGTGACTATAGTGTACAGAGTCCTGGGTTCAAGGCCTGTTTATTTTGTTGCTGGGCAGAACAACTCACACTATGTCAAGAAAACCCATGCGTGTGGACCGTTAAATTTAAATTAAATTAAGTAAAGTAGTAATGGCTCAGAGTCTGCAGCTGTCTGCCTCATGCTGATGCCGTCGTGCACATCCTACATGTGATGACATCAGCAGCAGTCAAATCAAAGAATTAAACTCGGGGAAATATGGAAATTAAAGGGGCCACTCGGGAATTCATGGCACCCCAATATTTTGCCCTCAAAATTGGTATTTACCGAGGAATTCGGTACGGTTGAAAGGTATGCTCAGATCTACACTGAGGAATTTGTAAGAAACTGTGTAGAGAGAAAGAACTGACAGTGTCTCCTGATAACTAAGATTTTTGAGGGTACTGATATATTTTTAGTTATGAATCTCTGATGTCTCTCAAGTTATGTGATATGTTTAGACACATACATGCCAAAAGGTTTATTATATTTAATAATGGATCTGGTAAGATATGAGTAAAGGGGAATTAAGACTTTTCACAAGAATGCTTGCTTTGTCATTTCATATCCTCAGTAGTCAATTCACGCATTGAACCAGTGCCTCAGATTACAGCATGAATGTGTCTTCCCTTGTTTCCATGACTTATCCCCAAATACTTTGTGTTTTTCTTTTTAGTGATTGTATCCTGGCCTATCATTCTCATTAAATTACATACATTTAATTACATCATTTCAGCCCAAATTCCTTTTTTCTTAATTCTTGCACCCAGTGAATAGAGAGTTTCATTCTATAATTATGGTCAGAGTTATGCAAGTTGCATTGATTATTGATTTGTTTATAAGAATTTGATCACAAGTGTAGATGGTGTCACTATCCATCCAGCACCATGTCCGATCATGCCTGTGTTTATCTGGACATTTTATTTGCCAGTGAAACTAAAAGATGGTTGCTTTGGATTCTTGAGACCCTGCTGTTTAAGTTTCATGAGACTTGTGAGGAGATTTGAGAAGGGGGTTCAACAGTTTTGGATTTCCAGCGATATTCAGGAGTTAATGGGAAGATTCCAGTAGGACTGCTTTAAATATAGTATTAAGAGACTGATTATTAGAATCAAGGGGGAAGGGATAGAATGGTGGGAGATGGTGATAAAGGAGGTGGAGCCTAATGCTTTGGGAATAGAGGTGCAGTTTAAATGTAGAGGCAGAGGGGATAGATTATTGAGTTACTCCACATGGGAGGCCAAACTTCATTATAGGCAAATACTGACTGTGATGCAGGAGGAGAGATGTGTGAGGGTAGATTATTCTTCTGGGCAAAGGACTAGATGCTCAGAAGTTGTTAGTTCTTAGGTGTAAAGAGAGGGAGAAAGAAAGAGGTCTCAGTCTTAGCATTAAAAATGAGAGATAAAAGTCTTGCTCATGACCCTGAAGAAATAAGTAGGTTATTGGCCTATGAGTATAAGTCAAATACTCAGGTGACATCTGAAGCTATAATTATAGATTAGTTCTTGGATGAGTTAGAGCTGCCTTTATTGACACAGGAACATGTTGGGGAGGGGTGGTTAGCTAATCCACTGTCCATCCTGGAAGTTTTAAGCACAGCTGATAGTTTAACCTCAGGTGAGGTACCCACATACATTGGATTTATAACAACATTTCACAAAGTGTTTTGACATATTTTGGCACTCAAACTCCTTTTACTGTATTTTGGGGCTTTCTCACCCAATCTTGTGTTATCTAAGGTTATTATAATGCCAAAGCTCAATAAGGACCCACAAGGGACAACTAATTACAGACCTATGTATCGCTTTCAAATGGAAGCCAAAATATTTGATAACATGTTAGCTATGAGATTAGAGAGCATATTGTGCCAGTGGATACCTGATAACCACTAGGGCTTTATTAAAGAGAGAAAGAAGTCAAAATTTAATTAGGCTATGGCTCAATGTCCAGACATAGGTCCTTCAGAATAATAGCTGGATGGCAGCTGTGTTAACAGACTTTAACAAAGCTTTTGATTTTGTGCATTGGCTTTTTTATTGGGGATTATATAAAATATGCAATTTCCTCCATACTTTATTTCTTTGTGTCAATTAATATATGGCAGCCTGATGGCTTTGTTTTTGCTAATGG
Organism: Protopterus annectens; assembly: GCF_019279795.1. NCBI lineage: Eukaryota > Metazoa > Chordata > Ceratodontiformes > Protopteridae > Protopterus > Protopterus annectens. The sequence continues at coordinate 806,490,287 of NC_056733.1, read as the reverse complement.
CATTTTGTCAGAGTGGTTTAGCCTTCACAGGAAACCTGTTAGGGATGTCCACCCTCATTACTATTGTTTATCGTGATGGCTTCGACAGTGGATTTTTTTTCATCCATAAAGTTATGAGGACTGAGGCATATGGGCTGGTAGGGAAAGGAAAGAGTTCTCCTATTGGTTTGCTGGTGATTGTTTGGTTTGGCTTCCTAATCCAGATGGCACTATTACTGTTATTGTCAGTGTTTCACCAGTTTCGGGATGTTCTAGGATTTTCCATTAATCTGAGGAAATCCCATGCTCTGCTTTTAAACCAAAGCACCTATAATGCTTTGTGACAGGTAACATTCTTTCCCCTTCCAACAGTTGCAGTGGCATGCTATTTGGGGCTGAGGATGTTGCTGCATATGGAAAAACTGGTGGAACTTAATCTGGGCCCACTGTTAAAGCAAATACATCAGCAATTAACTATGTGGAACAAACACATTTTTTTCCTTTTTAAGTAGAATTCAAATTATTAAAACTATCATCTTACCCAAGGTGCCTTTTTTTCTGGAATCTTCTTTGTGTTACTTTCTTGATGTGACTGGGTGCTTTACAATGCAGGGTCACTTCTTTAATTGGGGAACAGGTATACCCAAAATATCCAGGAGGAAAATGTTTGCCCCTAGGATGAAGAAGGGATGAGGCTACCATCCTTTCTGCATTATCGCATTGCAGGTATGAGTGAGATGTTTAGCAGGTGCAGGACATCCAGGAAGCCAGTTTTGGGTTGGATGGAGGTTGCAGTGATTTTTGGGAAGGAGGGACCTGCTAGGCTCAATATCCAGAAGAGAGTTTGGGATCTCTGAGGGATTAGATCTCTGGATTGAGCATCAGTGATGGGCTGGTAGGAAGAATGTTATCAGTCTCACCCTTAAATCTAGAATTTGGGTCACCCCCTAATTCAGATAGATGACAGAAGTTTGTATTGGAAGCAGTCAATCAAAGGAAGTATTAAGGCTATACAATATATTTGGGATAGTGAGCTGGATACTCCTCTCTTCCTTGTCAAATTAAGAGACAGATCTGATCCATTAAAGGTAGCAATACCTGCAGCTACAATACTGTATTCATCAGGCAGAAGTTAGGCTTATCGTACCTGCTGGTTGACAGACATAGAGAAAGAGGTAAGACCTCTCAATCTGCATTTAAGCTGGGAATACATTATAGAAAGGAAAGTCTTTCTATATTGCACAGCTTATAAACATAGGAATTGTATCTAGCTCTAGGGATGTCATTGCCCTCTTTACTCAGCCCTCATTAGCATATGATGCCCCCTTTGGCATGTATCTGTCCAGAGACATGCAGCAACTGGAACGCATCAGAGATACCTTAATAAAAGGATATAAGGCATAAATAACATGTCTTATGTAGACAAAGTCTAAGTCCTGCCACTATACTCGGTATACTACAGAGTCCTAAGAAGTGACCTGTGTCTGGCATACAAGGCACCCTCCGATCCATTACTGTTTAATAAACTGCATATAAGCACATCAAATGGCATCAGAAATATTCAGTCCATGGATCTTAATCTCTTCTGCAACATCAACAGAACAGTTTGGAGGAACAGGTATATCTCAGAGGATTCCACTGCTGTGGAAAAGACTCCTCATCAACATAAAATAAAGTCCTCCCTTTATATATTTTCAAGTGAAACTTAGATTTATGGTTGAGGAAAAAAAATGCACTAATGATGGACACAGGCAGCTCCTAAATACGTCATCCCATGCATGTGTCTCCTCAAATTATCTATGGTATGATCCCAGTTATTCTCACTAGGAGTGAAATGCAATTATTGACCATGGGATGGGTAAGGCAATCTATAACCAAATGGAATAGGTTATTTCAAGCAAAAGAAATGGATAGTGACTAGGCTTTAAATGGCCTGCAAGAACAACTAGCCTAATACTTACCTATGAACCTTGAACATATATTTCATAGGGAAGTTTGCAAGATTGATGGAGGAGTATGAAACCAAACGGGATTTCACGTTAAATATTAGGATTGCAGAGAGGGAATGGCTAAACGAGTCTCTAAGCAGGTTCTCTGGAGATTTTACTGACGTTGCAGATTTCTCACTGCTTAAACATCATGATATATATTTGGCATAAGTCACCAGAGGTACTGAATAAGAGGACACGGAGAGAGTTTACAGGGTGTTGGAGATGCCAGTTTATGTACGTATGATTTAGGAGTGTTTTAGTCTTCAGAAAATCTGGGCTCATACATGGCATGCCATCTTTTATACCACTGGATTACAGCTACCTTGTATCAAGACTGTTCTCTTTCAGCTGCCAGGAATTAAACTGGTGAGAGATTAAAAAAAAAACATAATCATGTGCCTGATTAAAGGTGCTCATTCAGTCCAGGAGCAAACAAACCCCCCAGCTTTTGATCCATTTTTTCTCTTTCTTATTCAACATTTTATGCCAGCCTGTCTTGTTGGATCTAATGCCCAAAATGCGATCAATAATTATAAAATTAAAAAAAACATTTTTGATGTACTATAGTATGTTTATAAAGGGCATTAGTGATTTTTTGATGTTTTATATCACAAAAGTGCTCAGAAATAAAAATGGATCATTAAGCTGGGGTTTGTTTGCTCCTAGACTGAATAAGCATCTTTAATCAGTCACATGATTATGTTTCTTTTGAATCTCTCACCATTGGCTGTATAAGGAGTTTGGTTCATTCATGCTTTATACACTGATGAAGGCTATGTGATTTACTAAGCTGAAACTGATTTGTTTTATTCTCCTATATATTATATGTGTCTTAACACATAATAATAAATATTGGTTAACTGCCACAGTTTGCTGGTCTCATCATTTTGTTAGGATTATGTTTTGTTTTGGAACTTTGCAGCTGCCGTACCTGCAGAGATTCTGTTTTCACTTGGATTTGCTTCTGTTCTCTGCTGTTGGCCTGTGGCTTATGGACATTGAGCACCTTTTTTGGATTGTTTTTGTCCATTTTGACTTCATTTTTTGGCTGATATGACTTTTGCCATGATTATGTGAGATTTTCATCTATATGGATTATGTGTTTGTTTATTACTTTGGATCATTTCCAGTTTCAAGAGGTCTGCATCAAATGCCACCTCAGTGCAAAGGTTGGTGCCTTTATCTGATGACGTAGAGCTCTGGTGATTGTTTATTCAATGGAAACCTGGCTGTTTGGATTCTAAGTGCTCAGGTTTGGTTTAGAATATGGTTGGTTTGTTTTACTGTATATTGATCTGTTCACTCAGCAAATTTCGTCCTTTTTCATGGGATTTCTCTCCTGTTGGTGCCTTATTAATTGGTCGTTGATTCAATTTGACATTGAGGTATCTTTTGGGTTGGACTAAGCTGTTTTAGCTTTGTGGAACATTACTTCATATCCTATTGTGTGCAACTGTATATACTTCAATTTGGCTTTGGCAATTCTTCTGGATTTAGGACGGATATGACCTGTTTTCTACTATTGTACATCTGAATGTAGTCCTTATTACATCCATATTTTAAAGGTTTCGGGATTAATTGGAGGTTTTCTCCATAACAATCAAATGGGCATTTTCTTATAATTGTGTGGATCACACAGCTTTTCAGTCACAGAAGAACAATAACTATGTTTTGTGACTCTAAGGACAAAACACTATATCTTTTGTCCATAGTGGCCTGTTTATTTGTTATACATGTTTAAATTTATCTTTTGGGAGGCCTTTGTGACCCATTTTGGAGTGTATTTAATATTGTGTCTTGCATTCATCTGGGTCAGAACAATATTGGGACTCTTGAGTGTTTATGTGTTTCATGCTATCACTATTCCATTGATTATTTGCTTTACATCATTCTGACAAGCATATAGTTTCTAGGGGTATCAGACAATGCCAAAATTTGGTTTTGGCTTTGCCCAGTCATATTGTGGGCACTAGTAGCAACAATTGATAATTATTGGATTCACAGTGACTCCTAATTGTGGCGGGGCCACAGTTATACAATTCCTTTGAATATTTCATAGTTTTATATGGTCTCAGTACTGTTGGATGTAATTGTGTTTCCCACAGGGGCTGATATTGGCCATATGATGAATATATTTTATTTGGATACTTTTTATGGATTTGAACTCAGCACTGTAGACTGTATAGTGGGTAATATTGTTATATCTTATAATCAAAAACCTTCATTTTGGGTTATTATCATGGACTAAGCACTGTTGAATTTAGTATAGTTCTTTTTTCGCAGGGGCTGATATTGTCCATACTTTAGATATATCTGGAGTTGATATTTTATTATTGGTGTTGACTCTACACTAGAGATTGTTCCAACAGGGGCTGACTTTGTCCAATTTCTTTTTGTGTTGTGGTTCTGTCATACTGAAATGATTTGGAGTTTATTGTATAACTTTAGTTTGGGTTCCAGGTATTTATCTGAAGGATTTGGCAGTTGGCTGAACTATTTTGGAACATATTGATAACAATTGACTTGTTGCTGCATTTCTGACCAGTATTTTGATTGTGGCGTTCCACCTTTACTAGAATGACATTTGACCTATTACTATTGCTGCGTTATTCTGGTTACCAATATTATCATAGGATAATTCTATCTTTTATTATTACTTTTTTGGGCTAATTGAGTTTGCTTGATTCAGAAGGTTGTGGTTAATTTTTTCAATGAATATTTCTAACATATTGCGGGGGCTCGCCTCCGATCGTGATGATCTAGCCATTTTTGGGATGGGAATAATTAACCAATCTGAGAATGGTACAGTGTTACCATCAATGGATGATAGTTTTGAAACATGATTTTTAAAGCTTAATAAGAGTACAAACAAACAAACAAATAAGAGTATGAGGTTACTTTGAAGTAATGTTTGGCATTACAGGCTTTTTAGAGCATATATTACTAAGGGTATTATGCCCAAGGGTCTAAGAGTCCGTACACGACCTCTAGTCAACAATCCAGATGACATTCTCATGAAACAATTGGTGGAAGCCCAACATAAGGCTTCCATGAATTTTGTTGATCCTTGCTGGACACTATGAAAGAACAACTGATAGTGATATTGAGAATGTCACTAAGATGTGTGAGAACATTAGGGTTTTTGAGGGTCAGCCCATATATACTTCTTGTCTCAAAAAACTTAGTCAGAACCTATTGGGTCTTGAAGAACAGCTGAAGGATAGAAAAAAAAAGAAATTCCTTCATGATTTGGCTGATTATGATAGGGAGGATCCCTTCACTAAGGAAAGGGAAAAACATGTTCGGTTCTTACAACCTCACAAAAATGTCTCTAAGAGGAAACGCCCTAGATCTATACTTAAGAAAGTATCAACGTCCAGTTTTGACACCTCAAGGGATGATTCATCCTTGGGTTTTGAGGATGATATATCTGGCCCCACAGACTCTCCAGCATTAAAGAGAAGCAATTCTGGTATCCCTTTAGATTCAAACAAAGGGGGGGGGGCAGGAAGCACAAATCAGGTAGACAATATGGAGGGGTTGTTAAGAATGTTTGTATGGAAACAGTAAATCAAAATGTTCTGAATATTTCATCTTGCTCCCTTTCCTCTACGAAGATTGGTATTTTGAATAAAGGAGTGTCTTTTATACCTGTTTTTGTTTGTGTCTGAGAACAATTTTGTAAATGATGCTATAGCATTTTGGAGAAATCTTAACTTAAAGTTATTCTTTCAGGAAAGAGATACTCCTGATGCTTGGGAGGAGTTCAGATATCATAAGTCTACATTTATGCCACTGATGCATCACAATGTCCTTATGTTTCAAAACTCTGTCTTTAAGGACTTGCATTTTTACTCCAGGGAGACTAGGGCTAGATCCAGTAATGTTTCCAAGACTGATGTGGATGCAATTTCAAAACTAGCTGATAACCACCAACTGGTTATATTGATGGCGGATAAGGGAGGGGCGGTGGTGGTCCAAGATTTTACACAGTACAATACTGAAGCAACCAGGCAGCTTTCAGATGGTTGGTACTATTTACATTTAACACTTAATCTCACCCCCCCCCCTTTTCAAAAAACAAATTGATGAGTTTTTAGTTCTGGCCAAGGAGGAGGGTATCATTACAGATACCATTATGCACCATCTTATGTTATCTGACCCCAGCAACCAATATATTTATTTTCTTCTCAAAATCCACAAGGACACTCAAAATCACCCCGGTAGACCATTGTTTCAGGGAGGGGTTCCCTAATGGAACCGGTGTCCCAATTTTTAACTAAATATCTTAAACCACTACTTAAATGAGTACATGCCCAGTTACGGGAAACCACAGAATTTCTCTAGGTCATCTCTGAAGTGCAGCTTGAGCTGAGTTGGTTACTCTGTACTTTGGATGTTACAGCATTATACACCAATATCCCCCATTGGGCTGGGATTGATGCTTTAGAATATTGGTTGTATAAATCTAAATTATACCAACCTGGTTTTAATACATTTCTTATTTGTCTTGCCGAGCATGTACTTACAAAGAATGTTTTTTTCTATCATGATAAATGCTGCCTCCAGATTCAAGGTACAGCTATGGGTGCTTCATTTGCCCCAATCTATGCCGACCTATTTATGGCCTTTATTGAGGAGCAAATAATTTATGATAGCTCACATAATTTGTTTCTGGAGAAGACTAACATTTGGAAAAGATATTTGGTTGATTGCTGGATGGCATGGAGATTGGATGTAGACTATTTACAAGACGTTGTCAGTTACCTGAATGAGAACAAATGGGGGATACACTTTATGGTAAACTATGATATGGATCGGATAACTTTTCTGGATGTTTTGGTAACCAGAGGTCCTGATAACACCTTAATTTCTGAGGTCTACCATAAGTTCCCTGAATATAATTCCCTTCTCCATGCCACCAGCTATCATCCTCCACATATCTGTAAAAACATTCCCAAGTCTCATTTTTTGCGAGTTAAATATATTTTCCCAGACAATATATCCTCCACATATCTGTAAAAACATTCCCAAGTCTCATTTTTTGCGAGTTAAATATATTTTCCCAGACAATAGTACATATCAGAATTTCAGAGATGACCTTACAATCAGATTCAGGAACAGGGGGTATAAGGCGGGACACATCCTTCAGGCCAAGAACAGGATGGACACCATTGACAGGGAAAGCCTTCTTCAATATAAAAACAAGGTTGTTGATGGAGAACCCACTATACATTTTGTGACTACATTTGGCAGGAATACTGGATCACTTATGAATGGTGTCTAGCATCATTGGAACATCCTGTTGGCAGATAAACTCTCTGAACTGTTGGAGAACAGATGCCACTTTTCCTTTAGGAAGGGTAGGAATTTGTCTTCCTACTTTAATCATTATAAACATGGGTCCAGTTATAAGAAAGATTGTTTTCAAAGTACAATTTTGGGGGATCCAGTCATAGGTTTTTTTCCTTGTGGTCATTGCACATACTGTCCAAGGGTTATGAAGACCAAGTGTTTTAGTAGTAAAAACACTAGCCAGGTATATAATATTTCCTTTTTTGCCCATTGCCAAACAGATTGGGTGATTTACTTAGCCTTTTGTAATTGTTCAGCCTTCTACATTGGGCAAACATCATGACTGGTCAATTTTAGGATTTAATATTTAGGATTTCTGAGCACTTTTGTGATATAAAACAGCAAAGAATCAGTAATGCCCTTTATAAACATAATATAGTACATCAAAATGCTTTTTTTAATTTTATAACTATTGATTGCATTTTGGGCATTAGATCCAACAAGACAGACTGGCATGAAATGTTGAATAAGAAAGAGAAAAAATGGATCATTAGGCTGGGGGGTTTGTTTGCTCCTGGACTGAATGAGCACCTTTAATCAGTCACATGATTATGTTTCTTTTGAATCTCTCACCATTGATTATATAAGGAGTTTGGTTTATTCATGCTTTAATGACTGATGAAGGCTATGTAATTCACTAAGCTGAAACTGGTTTGTTTCATTCTCCTATATATTATATGTGTCTTAACACATAATTATAAATATTGGTTAACTGCCACAGTTTGCTGGTCTCATCATTTTGTTAGGATTACATTTTGTTTTGGAATCTTGCAGCTGCCATACCTGCAGAGATTCTGTTCTCACTTGTATCTGCACACAGTCAAGGTGAGGAACTGTGGCAGACATAACCCTGACTTCACAGCAATAGTGACGGCACTGTGTGATCTCCAAGGGATGTGCACATGAGTTGACCTTGCAATCATGCAGAGTTGGTGAACATTTGTATGGCAGACTGACCAAATACTGGCAAATGCAGATGGCCCATGATAGTATATCCTTGTCAGGAATACTGACTCCTGTAGTACACATAACAGTAGGTGCAACAAACCATCATGATAAGGGCATGCACACATATGCTCCCACAAATTGTATGTATCTCAATCAGCATCTGCGCAGCTAACACATTTGTGTGACACTGCATTTGATTGCACAGGTCATATGTCACATATCAGGTTCATGTAATGTTAACATATGCAGTAATGTGGCCCCATGGCATATCAAGGAAGAGGGTGCCATATCAATAAGGGTGTGTACACTCCCCTTATCCACGGTAAGATTTGAAGGTTGTCAGTGTAATTGTATTTAATTGGCCATATATGCAACGCTGATGATAAGATCTGTACATCAGACATTCACAAATGACATCTGTCCACATATTATCCCAGGTATGTGTCAGACAAACATATAGGGGCTATGAGCAGCAGAGGAAACATAACTGACACACATATACACATTCAGCAATGGTGTGTACACGTGTGAGGTTTGGTGCACAGTACATGCCAGGGTGCCAAACAGGTGCCAGCAATAATGTGCACATGGGTGCAGTGTGTTCCAGGGGAGGGAGCATCACCTACTAAAACAACCCATGCATCACAGAGATGTACATTGTTGCTAGCAGGGATTGGCTATAGCTGCACTGCATGCTGTTGAGTGCCATATGTCATGCATGTTGACAGATGGGTAATGAGAGGTCTGTGTGTAATATCTTTCTGCAACCTCACCTGTAAGTGTGTGTGTGTGGGTGTGTGTGTGGGGGTTAATTTGTCTGTAAGTGCTACCTGGTGGAGTGGAGGGGGGTTGATGTATGTAGAATCTGTGTGTGTTTATGTGTGTGTTTGTGTGTGTGTCCATGTATCCACATGTGTGAGTGTGGGGTTGTTCATACCTCTCAACCTCCCTTTGAAATAGTGCAGTACATGGACATGGACAAACACATGAGACACCAGGAATACGTTTCTGACATGTAATCTCAGGACAGCTGATAGTATAATAACGTCTGCAGCATGAAACATGTATTGGGAGGGAAAACTAGACACCAGGGATACTTTATTAATTGTAATCAGCAGAAAGGTGAAAGAATACCCACATATGCAGCACTACTGATGCACTGGGGAATTACTAGACAACACCAGAGAGTGTTTCCAAATATGACTGTAGTCCATATAAAAAGTTAATAGAGCAACAGATCTTGCATCTACTGAACAATAGTTATGTATGACATGCCAGTGTGTGACAGTATTGAGTGACTGTAGTAGCCCATAACATATGGGGGCCATGATCAAGATGTCTGGACAAAACCAGGGTAAACACTGAAAAAATGACTCCAGTCAAGGCAAAGAGGTAATAGAGTAACAGGTCATGTTTTTTGATCACTTTTCTAGGCAATTAGAAGAATGATACATTAATGACTTGTATTATTGACTGTAATTATTCAAGACTGATGCAGGATGGGGAACTTAAGAGAAAAAAACTAGGGACATTCTGTAAACTCAGGGACAGGTAAGTAGGATGGTGGAATGTCAGGGTGTGTGTGTGCATGTGTGTGTGTGTGTGTGTGTGTGTGTGTGTGTGTGTGTGTGTGTGTGTGTGTGTGTGTGTGTGTGTGTGTGTGTGTGTGTGTGTTCTGTTAAGCAATGCGATACAGGTCTTAAAGTGCATTTCTTGTTTTCCCCTCACAGGTGGTGAGGTGGGTTAAGGTCCCTCCTGCAGGCAATCTGATGTTGGTGTCCATAGAGATACTGAAAATGATGATAGGTGTGTTGAGGCACAGGTGGGGTTGTCAGGGGCTGAAGCTACACCATCGTTTGACATCCCGCTGTTATCCACCCCATCCCCGCACACAATCACAATGCCTTTACATGCCCAATCACCAGTGGCCATAGCTGAGGGACAGTTGGCAGTAGGTGGCATGGGACAGGACAGTGTGGTCTATGGCATGTGTTTGGACACAGCAGTGATAGCCAGATGTTCGGCAGGGTACCACATAGGCAGATGCACAGGGGTCCTCATTGGATGTCTGTTGGTCATCATGCCCCTGGCAGAAGCGCCACATCTGGTACCATCAGACGCATGTTTCAGGCCATCATGGAGGTGCAGGCATGTATGGAAAGGTACACCAGTCAGGATCTGAGGCTCCAGAGGGCTACTCATTCAGCTGTTACTGACAACATCTGTGATCTTGCAGGTGCCCTCTTTTATTTTTCAGAGGTATGGATAGACGGTTGGGTGAGATGGTGGGAATCCTCAACTGTGGAATGTCCATGCTCGAGCATATGGTGGGAGTGGTGTGACAGCCATGTGGACATAGGCCAGCAACACCAACAGCTGAAGGTCAATGTGGACATGCAAGAACACTGAGCCACTCCCATTGAGCAGTACCAGCCCCAGCACTGCAGGGTGGGGCACTGTCCCCACCACATCACAGCAGGCCATGTGCACATAACCCTGGCCAGTCCCAGGAGGGACCTGGATCCAGCAGACATTTGTCATCATCAGGGGAGAATACCATATCGTGGCTTGTACTTGCTGGTGCCCATGGAACCACTGGCAGGCACAGTTCTCATGTCCATGGCCGGAGACGGTGAACTGCTTGCACACCCTGACAGGTATGGTATGCAGCTGTCCAACAAACACCTGTATAGGGCAGCCACACGGCAGAACTGTGTGCATGCATACTCACACAATACAAACACAGCTATAGCAACCCCATACCTAAACACACCACATCACCATGGCCATATCAATAATTAAACCCCCTCACTCACACACATGGTGTTAAACGTATGGCTCAGCCTAGGTCTCTGGCAAACCAACAACACATCCTGTGCATATGATGATACCTGTGCCATATCCCTGTCATCCATAACATAGATGCAGGGACAGGCTAATATGGTTCTGATGCACACGGTGACTGTACTACGGTGTACCAATGTAATGCTGTGTAACATGTTGTCAGCAGTAAAGTTTAATGCTTACATGTCAGGAAGTGTAGCTGTCCAGCCATGATGCATTATAGCTGTTATTAACACTGACTGATTGTGGTCTTCATAATGTATTCCGTTTGTGCTGTAGGTGTCCATGTGTCAGCAGGAGGATGGTCTGCTTTGTATCCTACAAGAGGTATGTTACTGTGGTGACACCTTGGCTGTGCCATATTCTGGGTACAAGTGAAAACATGCCACAGGTCTGTATAACAGCTATTGCATGCACTACATGGCTGATAGGTCTGGGATGGTGTATACAGGTGAGTGCATGGTGGCTGCTGTCAGCAGCCCTTCTACAGTGGACAATGGTAAGGTAAGTGTACTGGGTGGTACACACCACATGTTTGTGTATAATACACAAACACAGGCTTTGGTGTTGATGCAATACACAGAGAATACTGTACACATGAATGTATGTACCTATGCAAGGAACACATTGTAGCCTATGTAATTCCATCAAGACCGAATAGGCACAACAACACATTGGGAAATAAGCAGTCTGCTAGTTTAATGTCATTAATGATGGTACTGGCAGAGTATATGTCCCCTTCCCCAATGTAGTGCAATCCTCAACTCAGTAAACATAGGTGTGCTGGTGTGGGTGGCACAGCCCTACCCTTTGGAGAGCGAGATGTGCTGTAGAGCCACAGATAGTGTGATAGACAACTACTTAACCTGTTAACATGAACTGTACAGTATTATGGCCAGCTAAGCAGGGGGATACACTCAGCAGTAACTGCAATGATGGTGACTGTGTCCACAAGAGCCACACCCAGCTATATATACCAATCCCAGTATCGCTGCACACCTATACAGTGGGGAAGGGGGCATTTACATATCTACCACTAGTTGTGATGGAATGTATTTCCACAGGATGATACCTGTGAAATGTTAGCATATGCCAGGCAGTTTTCAGACAGATGACCTCCTGGAACATGTATATTCTGCAAATGGAAGTAGATTCCTTCGCATGTATACACTCTTATTTGGCAACACTGGGACTAGAACCGCACCATAGGTATGTAGTGCTGCTGATGTGTGTGGCCTTAATTGCACACACCACACAGTTTTTAGGATGAAGTGTGTTCCAGGTTACATGTTGAGTGAAGAACATCCCCAGGCCTGTACAGTAAGGTAATGGGGGATGTACTGGTTGTTTATGGACAATACATAATGTGCTATACTGTCATATACACATTGACAAACACATAACAGTCAGAAACACATCTGAGAGACGTGGGCTTATCAGTTCTAACTACCTTGTCAGTGTGTCCATTGTGTTACAGATAGGTTGCACACAACACATGCATAACTGGACTGGATAGTGTTATCAGTTACCTGTATGGCTGATGGTGACAGTGGTTCCCATACAGTGGAACATAGGACATGTACCAGAGTTACCATGATGTAAAGACAGTATACTGAACACCCACACCCCACAGTGGATATTGTATGCACTGAAACCCATGATAACACTCTGACATACCCACCATCACACATTGACCAGGACTGCGATACAATCTCTTGTCTATCCCAAGAGTGCTACTACAGGGATATGCATCTAATGCACATGCCACAGGCATAGTAGGGTGATGTATTGTCATGGCTCTCCTATGGTCAGCAACATCACTATCCCTAATAATTGGAGGAACTCCCTGGTCAGCCTCAGTAAGAAGCTGAGATCCCTCATAAAATCCACCAAAACTAGTTATGAAAACAAAATTGCCACTGATTCTAAAGACAACCACAAATCATTCTATAGCTATGTCAAAAATCTCAATGGCAACACTCAGATCTGCTCTGACTTACAGCACAATGACACTAAATATACAGAACCAACTGATATGGCCAACATCATGGCAGATAGGTTCAGTGCTAACTTTACCCCCCTCTCACCCCCTAAAGGGCCCATCTTTATACCGGAAGAATGCAAAGTTCCTGTAATCACAGCTGTACAGGTAAAAACTTCACTCTCCAAAGCCAAGAACACAGCATCCATGGGACCTGACAACATCCCAGGCTGCCTTCTACATGAACTACAGAATGAACTGGCACCCCACCTAAGTGCCATGTTCAATCATAGCCTCACCTCAGGCTTTGTGTCCATTGAATGGTGCACCGCAACAGTTATCCCACTCCACAAAGGGGAGGCCACAACAGACCCCGGGAACTACCGCCCCATTAGCCTGATGAGCCTTGTCTGCAAGGCCATGGAACGTATCATCATGGAACTCATAAACAAAGACATTAGAGATCTCCAAACCCTGGACCCCACACAGTTTGGGTTTGTAAAAGGCAGATCATGTCTCCTAAACCTGATAGACTTCTTTGAAGTAGTCACCAAAGCCATAGATGAGGGTAAGGTGGTTCACACAGCCTATCTAGATCTCGCCAAGGCATTCAACACCATCCCCCACTCTGGAATTATAGATAAACTCACTAAACTAGGTATAAATCCCTATGTCACAAGATGGGTTGCGAACTGGCTTACTGAAAGAACCCACACTGTGAAAGTAGCAGACTCCAAATCAGACTTCAGACCAGTGACAAGTGGAGTTCCACAGGGTTCAGTCCTGGGTCCTCTCCTATTTGGCTAACTAAATTTGCAGATGACTGCAAACTAGGAGCCATAATTGAAATTCCTAACAATGTGGACATTCTACAAAAGGGCCTCACTTAGACAGATGCCTGGTGTCAAAGACATGGTCTCAAGTTCAATGCCAAAAAGTGCATTGTCATCCCCTTTGGTAAAAATTCTGTACCCATGAACTACCACATAGGCGGTAGTCTACTTAACACTGAAAGTGTGATAAGAGACCTTGGGACACAGGTGGACAGTAGTCTCTCCTTTGATAATCACATCACCAAAGTGATCAGGAAATCCTTCTACATGGAACACCTCATCACAAAAGGTTTCTCATCCAGAAAAAAAAGAGGTTATTGTTCCCCTCTACTCATCACTCATTAGACCCATTATAGAGTACAACGCCCTTTTTGGTATGTACCTCACAAGACATCTACAACAACTGGATAGGCTGCAAAAATACCTCACAAAGAGGATTACGGGCCTCAAACAGATGCCTTACGCAGACCGTCTCAAAAAACTCCAGCTTTACTCCGTCGCATATCGCCTACTCAGAGGCGATCTCTGCCTAACATACAAAGCTATGTCAAACCCAGAGCTGTTGGACATGCTCCACTTAAAGAAATCCCAGTCCTTCCGAGCTACACGCTCTAGGGGCCTAAACTTTGTCACCACAATAAACAGAACATGCCAGAGGGATAGATTCCTGTCCCAGAGACTTCCCATACTCGGGAAAAGACTACCTACCTATGTCAAACAGAGCTCCTCATTAGCACTCTTCAAGAAAAATCTTGATGATTGGATGGGTAATAGGAAATTCACCCCGGGGATCAGTTCTGTGGTTCTGCTTGACAGGGCCACAGGAAAATAATTTTCTTGGGTGGCGAAAGCTAGGGTACATTTTTGGCTAGTCTTGTATAGGTCCTAGGGCCAATAGCTTAGTACCTACCTATGAACCTATGAACCTATAATACTGTGTGGTATGGCATATGGTATTAGGAGAATGTGGCCTCAGAATGCTGTACCCTACAGATATACACACATGCACACATACACACATTTGCCAGAACTTAGAGGGTATCCCATGCCTATCAACCCATTTGTACAACAGTGTTGTGCTGGTACTGCAAGCCCCAGGTAGCCCTTAGGGAGAAGAGTGTAACAAGATACATGTAATGTCTGGGACAGCAGCAGCCACATCTAACTATGGCAATGGGGAGTGCGGTGGGTGTGAAGGGCCTCAGGGTATACTCAACTACAGGTCTACAAACACACAGACACTGATATTCTCAGTAGTGCACACATACACATTTGTTAGTACTGGGGTCCATCAGTGCAGGTGTTCATATGTGTGTACCAGGCTATTGTCCATGGAGAGATGGGAAATGTAGGGGATGTGTGTATAGTCATATCATGCCACCTGCCATGTGCCAGCAGGCCATCAATTACCAGATACCACAGGGGTGAGCCTCAGGGTGAGAGTTACATGCATCAGCTAATCATCTGGTTGCCTCTTGCAGAGGGCCAGTGAGGTGCTCCAGTTGACATGAGTGCAAGAAGTATTACATAACATGGTCAGTGTCTGCCTTGGAGACCTGTACCCAAGCATCTTCTGTTGACTGATAGTGTGGTTGAGGTATCCATGGCATGTGGTGTGTACAGGGTGTGAATTCCTAGCTATGGCATTCATAACACAGCTGGGAAGACATGTCAGTGTCAGTCAAGCATAGATTGCCTGTAAGTAGCCAAGATGGATACCTGACATCAGCAAATCTGTTCAGAGGACAGACAGATATCAGCTAGCCAACTATCTATGCATTAGGATGAATGCATTGACAGACAGACGTCTAACACTGATAGGTATGCCATTACTACATGACAGCAGCCCTCACTGATGTGCTATACACACAGTAGTCTACAGTTATTTTCCACATGTCAGATCAATATCCAGTAGGAAATATGTAATGAGACACAGCTCACACAACAGGAACACAACAGTGAGGAGTCAGAGTCCATCTTTGCATGCAGGGATGTTTGGCTCCAGTACTACATTCTGCAATCTACTCTTACATGGGAAAGCACTGTCAACAGTAGTACCATAATGATACACTACATGCCAGTGTGACTGCATATAACCTGGGATACTACCCATGTATGTAACACATTCAAATGTAAAAGAGTGTGGTACAAGCCATATATATTCAGGTGTCCCAGACAGTAGACACACACCCCTTGCTGCTGTAATGACAGCACATATACGCATGTTAAGTACATGCATTAAATACAACTGTTAAAGATGTCATTACCCAGATATTTTATCAGACCGGAATATGAGCACTGGTTATTAGGACTGAGCTATGCTTAGCAGGTGTAAGCATTGCTTCAATATAAATGCTAAGCACATTTGCACACTGGTAAGGGAAGCTGACACGGTGTAAGCGCCTGTACATTTAACCATATGTTAGTAGCACTTACCATAGCGTAAACCCGCACAAACCAACTTAAAGCTGCTCAAAACTGTCTTAACCACTCTGTATCCAACAGGCCTTGTTCTGCCCAGCGACAAAATAAACAGCCCTTGCAGGTTTTGAATCCAAGACCCTGTACACTATAATCACAGCAGTTAACCACAAAGCCATCACAGCAGTGAAAACAGTTGTTCTTTTTCTAATATATCTGTCAGTACACATACTGAATAGTGTTGAATGACTGCTATACTTCTAAAATGGTGTAGTACTTGTTAGTGATATTACTGTAGAATCACATATGTTGTTATATCTAAATATACACATAGATAAATATGGTGTGATACATCTAGGAAGGTATAAACAACAGTAATATTTACACATAACAAGGATATGGATTTTTATATATATATATATATATATATATATATATATATATATATATATATATATATATATATATATATATATGTATATATAAACATATGTAGATATAAGTGTACATGTACATAGTAATGTCTTTCGGCTTTTCCCAGTTAGGGGTCACCACAGTGGACTGCTAATGATTGGCAGTGGATTTTTATGGTGCTAAGTTGCCAGCCTGACACCCAACCTTCAAAGAAGGCACACCAATTCAAGCAAACACCTACCTGCATGTCTTTATACGTCACTCGACCATGGCGAGGACATGCAGACTCTACACAGAAGGCACTGCAGCCGAGAATTGAATGGGAGAACCTCTTGCTGTGAGGTGACAATGCTAACCGCTACACCACTGTGGCTACATACACATATATATTCATATCTATGTATTTATATACATCTGTATATTGCATTTTATATATATATATATATATATATATATATATATATATATATATATATATATATATATATGTATATATATATATATATATATATATATATATATATATATATATATATATATATATATAGATCTATCTGTATATATATATATATATTTGTGTGTGTGTGTGTATGTAGGTATGTATATGGAGCAGTGGTGGTGCAGCGGTTAGCATTGTCGCCTCACAGCAAGAGGTTTTCCTGTTCGATTCTTGGCTGGAGCAGCTTGTGTGTGGAGTCTGCATGTCCTCCCCATGGTCGAGTGGCATTAATGACATGCAGGTAAATGTGGGTGTGCCATAGTTGAAGGTTGGGTGTCGGGCTGGCAATTCGGCACCGTAAACATCCACTGCCAATCATGAGTGTACCAGAGTTCCGCTGTGGTGACCCCTAACTGGGAAAAGCCGAAAGTCTGTATCTGTATGTATATATAAATATATATGTATTTATGTCTATATATGTAGATATCTATAAATATATATATATATATATATATATATATATGTATATCTATATATTTATGTATATATGTAACTATATATATATATATATATATATATATGTATATATATATATATGTATATCCATATATTTATGTATATATGTATCTATATATATATATATATATATATATATATATATATATATATATATATATATATATAAATGTATGCATATATGTTTAACATATGTCCAGAACATGGAGTGGAGTCATACCTCAGGACCAATAGTCGCAACCTCTTAGTGCAAGGGGGTGTCATGTAATTATTGCAGGTAAAATGTAGACTGTTGCTACTGTAACAGGGGTTGTCTTAACAGTAATGTTGTGTATGGGAGGTCACATCTGATATTGACGTGTATGCCATCAGTTACTGACAGACATCCTAAGATCATCATGGTACAGTACCACAGACATCACAGTAATGGTCCTGTGGAATACAGCAGAGATATGACCAACAAATGTGGACATACTCTGGTCAGTCCAGAGCTATACACAGAACCCCTTAGTGTAGGACGTGTGGATCAAGCCTGACAATGTGGATGTTAACAAGCATGTAAATGGGTATATCACGTAAATACTGGAATACATATGTAAACACAGTTTATGCATTCACACACTCCTGCCTGTCCTGACACATAATAACCAGTGGTGCAGAGGTTACATGCCCACCTACTATCCAGTAGTTAGTGACATACATCTGTACAGCATCCCACTGTCTTGTCAGAAATACACAACAGTTATGTTGGCCCGGCAACAGTCCATCTGACAAATATCTGGGCATAACCAAAGGCGAAGAAGCAGGAACAGTCACAGGGAACAAACAAAGCCAAATTTAATTAGCACTTTTGGAAAGAATAATATTTTTCCTTCTTCAGACAAAGTGCTTTCATGAAAACCAAATACATATAAACTTATCAAATGCTCAATTACTTAATTGGCTTAATTGCCACTAGCATTTAAAGCAACAAAGCTCTATTAAAATGCCCTCAACAATAAGTAGAAATGACAGCACTATAAACATCAAACTGCCATTCGCGTATAACTAAAACTCACTTTAAGACCCATGTTGAACTTTCACTCACATCTTTATCATGTTTACACTAAAAATGACTTTATAAAACCCTAACAAAATATAAAAAGCAATTATAATAGTAATCAAAATTAAAATTAAAAAATTATCTTCTCAAAGCCAAATGCTTGAGAACACAAGCAATAGACACATACTCATTAAGTCCAGGGAAAAAATAAGCGGCAGTTCTTATTTGCCAAAATAGTTCCTCCTTTTCTAATAGTACTTGCCAAGGACCTGCTCTAAAGTCATTATTAATATGTTTTAAGATAATAAACTTGAAATTGTGATCTGGATATTTTAAAATGTGGCGTGCCAAGGCATTAGTGGGATCTTTCTTACAAATAGCATAGTTGTGCTCATATATGCGCTGCTTTAACTTTCTCTCAGTTTTACCTATATAAAAAGCAGCGCATTTTTCACAATTCGCAAAATAGACTACACATCTAGTCTCACAACTATACTTTCCCCTTATGTTATAGGTTTTATCCTTAATTGTAACTTTAGTTCCCACGCTGACAAATCTGCATTGCCGACAAGCACCACATCTAGACATACCTAAACTTTTACTATGACTATTATGGCACTTGACTTCTAAAAGTGATTTTAAGTTAATACCTCACCTAAATGTTATCTTTGGTTTGAGCCCAAATCAGTTAAATAAATAATTGTCCTCTAAAATAACTGCCCAATTCTTGTAAAGGACATTCCTAATAAGTACATGGTCTAAATTGTAGGTGCATAGAAAACTTGTTCTAAACTCAAATGTGCTTCCCATATTTCTAACGTTACTTTGATCCTGCAGATCAAACCCATGTTCGTTACCTATGTTTGATAAAAATGGTTTAAAATAACCAATCCTACGTTTATAAGTGACTTCAGATGTTATATCAACAATCAAAGAGCTCAGGTAGCCTCTATTAATGAACATGGATATAACACATGGATATAACTTGCCAAGTACCTGCTCTAAAGTCATTATTAATATGTTTTAAGATAATAAACTTGAAATTGTGATCTGGATATTTTAAAATGTGGCATGCCAAGGCATTAGTGGGATCTTTTTTACAAATAGCATAGTTGTGCTCATATATGCTCTGCTTTAACTTTCTCTCAGTTTTACCTATATAAAAAGCAGCACATTTTTTACAATTCGCAGAACAGACTACACATCTAGTCTCACAACTATACTTTCCCCTTATGTTATAGGTTTTATCCTTAATTGTAACTTTAGTTCCCACGCTGATAAATCTGCATTGCCTACAAGCACCACATCTAGCCATACCTAAACTTTTACTATGACTATTATGGTGCTTGACTTCTAAAAGTGATTTTAAGTTAATACCTCGCCTAAATGTTATCTTTGGTTTGAGCCCAAATCGGTTAAATAAATCATTGTCCTCTAAAATAAGTGCCCAATTCTTGTAAAGGACATTCCTAATAAGTACATGGTCTAAATTGTAGGTGCATAGAAAACTTGTTCTAAACTCAAATGTGCTTCCCATATTTCTAACGTTACTTTGATCCTGCAGATGAAACCCATGTTCATCACCTATGTTTGATAAAATTCGTTTAAAATAACCAACCCTACGTTTATAAGTGACTTCAGATGTAATATCAACAATCAAAGAGCTCGGGTAGCCTCTATTAATGAACATGGAACCCAGATTATCGCATTCTTCGATGAAATCACTTTCATCGGATATCATCTTAGCTGCCCTTACCATCTGGCCCTTTACAACAACTTTCTTCTGATGGTAAGGGTGACAGCTAGTATAATGGAAAAAAGCATTTGAATATGTGGGCTTCCTGTATATAACACTTTTATATCTAGAATTTACTGTGTCCTTGTATAACAAAATATCCAAGAAACTAATACTATTATCTTGGACATCATATGTAAAATCTAAAAATTCTGTCGTGTCAGAGATCTTAGAAATAAAAGATGGGACAAGGTGCGGTGGCCCTTTCCATATCAAACACATGTCATCCTGGTACTTAGTGTACCAGGCAACATAGTCTTTAAAAAGGGGTTCATTAAATAAAAGAGTCCTCTCCCAATGAGCCATTATGCAGTTGGTGAAACTGCCACCGCAGAGGGAACCCATAGCCACCCTTGATTTTTGCAAATATATATTACCATCAAACACCATGAAGTTATAGGTTAGTACTATCTCTAACAAAGTTTCAACTAAGTATATGATGTTATCGCTGACCTTTCTAAATGTCAAAAATTCCCTTATCCATTCAAGCCCCAACTTTTGTGGTATGACTGTGTAGAGATCTCTCACATCAATCGTGAGGAAACAGTAATCCTGATGAAAAGGAAAGTTGTTAATATCATGTAGGAAGCTCCACAAATCTTTGCAAATCTGAGGCTCCTTTTCGATAAGAGGCCTAAGCACACTATCAACATACTTGGCACATGCATAAGTTATAGACCCCCGCCCATCATCTATGGGTCTAAAAGGGGGGTCACTGACTGACTTGTGAATTTTAGGTGTGCCAAAAAGTGCTGGTAATTTAGGGTCAGAAATATTCAAATACCTATATACATCAATATCAATCATACCTTCCAAGAAAAGGTCTTCCAAGACAGACCTGATTTTTATTGTACGCTGTATTAACTTCATTAATGCTGGTCTGCGTGTAAAAACCAGTATTGAGATGGCTTAACATCTTAACAACATATGAATTATAGTCCATGAAGACCAGCCCACCTCCTTTGTCGGGTTTCATCACCCTAATGTTGCAATCGCTCAAAACATTAATGAAATCCCGTTGATTAACAGTAATATTAAGATTACTGTCTCTGTTGTTGCACTTACTGGCAGCAATTGCTCTTAAGTCAAGCTCACAAATCTTTTCAAAAGAGCGTAAAGTATCTTGTAAAGGTGGATTAAATAGACTAGTGACCCTAAAAGAACTAATAAGGGTGGATCTATCTCCCATAAGGACTTTCAAATTTAACTTGCGTACATATAACTTCAAGTCAATGATAGTCTTAACCAAGTCAAAATGAGAGTCAGGAATGAAGGAGAGACCTTTTGAAAAAAAGTTAACTAAATCGTGATCAATGTCAAAGGAAGTATAGTTATAAATTTTAAAATCTCCTTCTGTACTTAAAATGATACGAGGATTATTAAGGTAGTCGATCATCTCCTCCGCTGATTCCGCCTATTCCTCATATTCACTTGGTTCCTGTTCGATCTCAAATTCCTTTGTTGGCCATTCTGGCTCTTCGGAAAACCCTGCTGGTTGTTTGAATTTGATGTAGTGTTACCAGCATTATTCTGTTGCATCCTACTATTGTTGTTGTTATGATTGACACTATCACTATCATTAGTAAGTCTCTCACTACGACGTATAGACTGGGTTATTGACTTGTATTTCAACATCACTATCTTGAAACCTGACTGGGTCATCTTGTACAGAGACATTACCATGTTCAAAGTCATTACCTATAGGCGAGGTATTAAACAGTAGTTAATTGTGTTATAGAGGGTGGACGAGGATATGCTCTATTAGTAGCATATTGATGTATGTCCCTAGTGATCTTTTTCTTATTATTATTAAGTATCTTAACCATAGTTGCATCAATACTGGTAAAGATACGAGCGTAATCGTACTTATAACGCACAAAGTCATGATCACTTTTAATAGTAAGCTCTAAGAGCTCCAGCTCGTGCTTTAAGTCCTTGGCTTGACGTTTGTAATGTGCAATTAACATGTTAATAAATTTGAATCCTTGTTTATCAAATAATAAAAGAAGCTCATGGTGAAAATTTGAGCCTTCTATTAGTCCCACCAGGAACTGACATTGCCTTAAGCCTTTAGGTATAAGCTTTTTATCTAAGCATTCTTCCAAATATGCAATTTCAAGTTGCATCTTCTTACATTTATATAGTTTATGATCAAAGTCATTACTAAGGCTAGTAATGTTACTTACAGTCTCTTCGTGTTGTTGGTTAACACCTTCAGCGGACCCGAATTTGAAATAGTTGTTGTTATTAAGAAAGTTGGTAATCGATGGTGCCAAAGCACCATCTAAATTCTGTAACTCATTTACTTGCATCGAAGAACCACTCTGTTGTATGTTACTCCTTTGCCCTGCTGGAGTATCCGAAACCACAGGGGAAACTCCATTAGTATTGTTATTAGTAGTTTGAGCTGACTTAACTCCAGACCCAATTCGGTAATGTGGTTCCGCTCCTTTCTGTTTCCTCAACTCAGTAGCCGAACCACTACTAGGAGCAACCACATTCCCTGAACTTGAAAAGAAATCACTGCCTTCAAAATGCTCAAAACGTTGAGTCAGGTTATGGACCCAACCCATTAAAATGTGAATGAGGGCTGTTAGGTTGTCTTCAGCATTCGCTTCCACGGCACCAGGTGTATTAGCCGTTTTAAATCCACCATTCAACTCATTTTGAGAAAAAAGAGAACCCTGTGTTGACGCTCTGTCTTCGCTTGCCATACTAACAAACAACTTCACTCAAAGGTGATACAAACTAGTAAAAACACAAAGGCGAAGAAGCAGGAACAGTCACAGGGAACAAACAAAGCCAAGTTTAATTAGCGCTTTCGGAAAGAATAATATCTTTCCTTCTTCAGACCAAGTGCTTTCATGAAAACCAAATACATATAAACTTTTCAAATGCTCAATTACTTAATTGGCTTAATTGCCACTAGCATTTAAAGCAACAAAGCTCTATTAAAATGCCCTCAACAATAAGTAGTAATGACAGCACTATAAACATCAAACTGCCATTCGCGTATAACTAAAACTCACTTTAAGACCCATGTTGAACTTTCGCTCACATCTTTATCATGTTTTCACTAAAAATTACTTTATAAAACCCTAACAAAATATAAAAAGTAATTATAATAGTAATCATAATTAAAATTTAAAAATTATCTTCTCAAAGCCAAATGTTTGAGAACACCTTGTTTTCCCGCCTTTGCTCGACTAGTTAAGACCAGTATACAGGCTTTGCTGTATTCTAGGCTGTGTGTAGTTCCTGTGTTGGCCATTGCCTTACTTGGATAGAAGGAAGTTTCTGAGCTCACCAGTGGGAGTGGGGAGCCTTGAGCAGCCTATCTGTCCCTGGGGGAAGTGACCTCAGCACTTGAGCTGTAAATCATTGGTTGCTTTGGACCATTTCTAGCTCTTTTCAAGTTCCCTGTATAAAAATCCGCCTCAGGGCGTTTTTTTCTGGCTATATACCCAAGCAGAGCTCCATGTGGTCCTGCAGAGGGGTCCTGGCAACAGAGAACTGAAAGAAGCGACCACTTTCCAGATTTAAGTATTTTTTGGCTTTTTTATCTGCATTGTCCTCTCTGGCTTTCATTTAACTAGAAATAACTGTTTTTGTGTCTATCTGCTGATTTCTGAAGTATCTGCACTTAAAAGTAGCATTTTGGTCGACTCTGGTCGATTAATACTGTTTTTGTTAATTTAACTGCTGAGGCTGCCCACTAAAGTGTGCTAGCCTGTGTAAATCGATTTTACTGTTTGCTTAATTGCATTTCTGTGTGCTTTCCTGTAAAACAAAAAAAAAAAATACTCCTTGTTTTCCCGCCTTTGCTCGACTAGTTAAGACCAGTATACAGGCTTTGCTGTATTCTGGGCTGTGTGTAGTTCCTGTGTTGGCCATTGCCTTATTTGGATAGAAGGAAGTTTCTGAGCTCACCAGTGGGAGTGGGGAGCCTTGAGCAGCCTATCTGTCCCTGGGGGAAGTGACCTCAGCACTTGAGCTGTAAATCATTGGTTGCTTTG
This sequence comes from Protopterus annectens, assembly GCF_019279795.1. Classification (NCBI taxonomy): domain Eukaryota; kingdom Metazoa; phylum Chordata; order Ceratodontiformes; family Protopteridae; genus Protopterus; species Protopterus annectens. The sequence goes on along the minus strand of NC_056733.1, from coordinate 806,465,713 downwards.
GACCATTTCTAGCTCTTTTCAAGTTCCCTGTATAAAAATCCGCCTCAGGGCGTTTTTTTCTGGCTATATACCCAAGCAGAGCTCCACGTGGTCCTGCAGAGGGTCCTGGCAACAGAGAACTGAAAGAAGCGACCACTTTCCAGATTTAAGTATTTTTGGCTTTTTATCTGCATTGTCCTCTCTGGCTTTCATTTAACTAGATATAACTGTTTTGTGTCTATCTGCTGATTTCTGAAGTATCTGCACTTAAAAGTAGCATTTTGGTCGACTCTGGTCGATTAATACTGTTTTTGTTAATTTAACTGCTGAGGCTGCCCACTAAAGTGTGCTAGCCTGTGTAAATCGATTTTACTGTTTGCTTAATTGCATTTCTGTGTGCTTTCCTGAAAAACAAAAAAAAAAAATACTCCTTGTTTTCCCGCCTTTGCTCGACTAGTTAAGACCAGTATACAGGCTTTGCTGTATTCTGGGCTGTGTGTAGTTCCTGTGTTGGCCATTGCCTTACTTGGATAGAAGGAAGTTTCTGAGCTCACCAGTGGGAGTGGGGAGCCTTGAGCAGCCTATCTGTCCCTGGGGGAAGTGACCTCAGCACTTGAGCTGTAAATCATTGGTTGCTTTGGACCATTTCTAGCTCTTTTCAAGTTCCCTGTATAAAAATCCGCCTCAGGGCATTTTTGCACGGTTGGGCGCATAGCGCAGCAGCGGTTATACAGGTTTAAACTATTTCTGGCTCCGCCAAGTCTGCTCTTCAATTTTTCCCTTAGAAGCTCTACTCAGTCTATTTAGCTGTATATATTAGCACTTGTTTTCGGAACTTCTATCCTTAGCAAGCACTCATAATAAAATAAGCACTCTTATCCTAAAGTAAGCACTACAGGCATCCACTACCCCCTGTGAATACACACTTCCCTTAAAGGCACAGCACTCCTTATAATATTCTAGTATGTCGAGTGGTAGACCACTAGCATCCTCTCTTGTTCAGCTGGTTAATCTGGGAATCTTAAGACAATGTTACAATTGTCTCATGTACACAGACAACCCTCTCCTCCTTCCTACTAACACATATACTTGTGAGAGATGCAACTATATAGCCAGACTGGAGGCTGAACACTCTCAACTCAGGACTGGCAAGATCAGACAGGAGGAGAAGGTACCCACACCCGAAGCAAAACTGGTCACACATAAAATCACCACTACTACAAACCAAACACATAAGAACACAAAGACATACTCGGAGGCTCTTATAAAAAACTTACCAAAACAACAGAGGCCTCCAAAGCAGACACCCAGAAATACACCCCCACAAAATGCAACACCTACAACACATACCTCAAGCAACAGGTGTGTCACACAATCACAGCCCCTAAGGCAAAACACTATGCCAGAGACATTAGTAATAGGTGACTCTATAGTCAGACACACCGACGTTCCACTTACCAGGCTGAATAAGGAGGGGGTAACGGTGAGCTGCCTATCGGGAGCTAGGATCCGCCACATTACACACGCACTCAGGTCACTCCAAAGCAAGTACAAGTATGATGCAGTCATTGTCCATGCTGGTGTGAATGACCTGAGACGTACCTCCCTGGACTACATGAAAAGAGACATTGAGGAGCTCTCCGATTATGTAGCCCAGACTGGTATGACCCTGACCCTGAGCAGCATCCTGCCTTCACCAAGAATGATGCCTCAATACAAAGACAAAATGATCAGCTTTAACAATTGGCTTAATCACTGGTGTCATTCTAGGGGGATCAATGTCTGTCAGCCTGGGATGACATGCTGGATAGGCCACGTTGCCAAGGGATGGCTTGCACCTGTCACCACTGGGCTTCGGATACTGGCCAAGGCTCTTGCCACCCCATAGTGCATTTTTAGGCAATGCTCAAAAGACAAATCAACCTCCATAAAAACAAAAATGGAAAAAAATTAAGGGTAATGCTGCTTAACGCCAGAAGTCTAAATCTCAAGATGCAGGCACTCGAAGCACTTCTCAGTATGGGGAACATCGATGTCTGTGCAGTAACTGAAACCTGGTTCAAGACTCCTGAGAGCACTCCAGCGCTACCAGGCTATACCTCATATCATGCGTTTCGGCCTCAAGTTCCAGGCCGAACCACAAAGGGAGGGGGAGTGTCCATTTTCATAAAGGACACCTACACCTCTCGATTAGTGGCTACCGATGAAGCATCAGAAACCATACAAGTTTTACTCACCATAGGCAAAACTGCCATACAACTGGTCGCATGTTATAGAACACCCTCCCAATCCCAGGAATCCCATCAAGCATTCCTGAAAACACTGGAGGATATGAATGTCACACCAAACACCATCATATTGGGTGACTTCAACTACCCCAACATAGACTGGGCCCACTATTCTAGCCCTAACACCCTAGCCCAAAGATTCCTGGAATTCATTAACTCAAATGCTATGGAGCAACTGGTCACTTCTCCTACGAGGAGAGATAATATACTTGACCTGATTATTACAAACATGGGGTCCAAATGCTCCACCGGATATAAACCCCTCACTAGTAAGATCTGATCATAAACTGATCACGTTGGATGTACATATCCCACCCCCAGAACAAAAGACTACAGTGAAAAACTTTTCAAAAGCTGACTTTGCGCTCCTTAAGTCAGAAATGATATCCTTTAAGCCTACTGGGTTAATGGAAACCACATCCCAAAATGCTGAATCTTTCACAAAAGCCTTCTACGGACATCTCCAAGAATGCATGGATCAAGCAATCCCAACTAAAACCAAGACCCTCTCCACCAAGGGAAGCCCAGTTTGGTGGACCCCGGCTATAAACAAACTGTACAACAAAAGAAGGAAGCTACTGCAGGACAAAGCCAAATCCCACAAAGGAAAGGCTTCCCTGATCAGCACAAGTAAAAAACTACGTTCTCTCATAAAAACATCTAAAGCAAACTTTGAGAAAAAGATTGCCAAGGATACCAAAGACAATCACAAGGCCTTCTTCAATTATGTCAGAACCTTGGGAGGAAATTCTCAGATATGCTCTGAGTTAGTACACAACGACAAAAAATTCACTGACCCTACCGACATTGCCAATATTCTGGCAGATAGGTTCAGTGCAAACTTCTCCCCTCCCTCACCCCCTAAAGATGAAGTAATTATCCCTGCTGAATGTAACCTACCTGTCATCACAGACATACAGGTGAAATCAGCACTCAACAAAGCAAAAAACACAGCATCTATGGGACCCGATGGTATCCTCGGTTGCGTGTTACGTGAACTTCAAGATGAATTAAACCTGCACCTAAGAACGCTATTCAATCTTAGCCTCACTACAGGATATGTACCTGAACACTGGCGCACAGCAACAGTGGTCCCACTCCACAAAGGGGGAAATTCTACTGACCCTGGTAACTACCGCCCCATAAGTCTGACCAGCCTGGTCTGCAAGGCTATGGAAAGAATCATCATGGAACTCATAAATGGCGACATTGGGGATCTGCAGACCCTTGATCCCACCCAGTTCGGTTTTGTAAAAGGCAGATCCTGCCTCTTAAACCTGGTTGACTTCTTCGAGACAGTCACTAGTGCCATTGACGAGGGCAAGGCTGTCCACACTGCCTTCTTGGACTTGGCTAAAGCCTTTGACACGATACCACACTCTGGCATCATAGACAAGCTCAGCAGCCTAAATGTAAATCCATATGTCACAAGATGGGTAGCAAACTGGCTAAAAAACAGAACCCATAAGGTCAAAATTGCTGGAGCTATGTCAGACTCAAAACCAGTCACGAGTGGTGTCCCACAGGGCTCAGTCTTGGGACCACTCTTATTCGGCATTTACTTCTCAGATGTGAAAGCAAATATGGGAGGATTATGGCTGACAAAGTTTGCAGATGACTGCAAACTGGGTGCCATAGTTGATTCACCTGCTGACACACACATCCTACAGAAAGGTCTCACTGAAGCGGACAACTGGTGCGGAATCATGGCCTCAAACTTAACGCCAAAAATGTATAGTCATCCCCTTTGGGAAAAACAAAGTACCCACAAATTATCACGTAGACAATAACCCACTGAATACGGAAGAAGTAATCAGAGACCTGGGGACTCAAGTCGATAGTGACCTCTCCTTTGACAACCATGTTGCCAAAGTGGTCAGAAAGACATTCTACCTTGCCCATCTCATCATGAAGGGATTCTCATCCAGATCAAAGGAGGTCATTGTACCTCTATATTCCTCCCTTGTCAGGCCCATGATTGAATATAATGCTCCATTTGGGATGTATCTCACTCGGCACATGCAACAACTGGAAAGACCCCAGAAGTACCTCACCAAGAGGATCATAGGTCTCAAACATGTGCCTTATCCAGCTAGATTAAAGAAACTCCAGCTCTATTCAGTAGCATACCGCCTGCTCAGAGGTGATTTGTGCCTAACATATAGGGCCATGTCCAACCAAGAACTGATGGACATGCTCCATCTCAAAAATCCAAATCCACCAGAACCACTTGAGCTAAAGATTTCAACCTCTGCACAAATATGAATAGGACATGCTGGAGGGATAGATTCATAACACAGAGGTTACCCATACTCTGGAACAAAATCCCAGTTCATGTGAGACAGAGCCCTTTATTGGCACTGTTCAAGAAAAATCTCGATGCATGGATGGGAGATCGCAAGTTTACCCCGGGAGTCACCTCAGTGTCACTACCAGACAGAGGTATAGTTTACTAAATAATGGGGTCCCACATGTGTCACTACTAGAGAGGCGCAACTATATAATCGGTCTGGTGGCGAAGCCACATCACTGTTGGCTAGGCTTATAAATGCCCCCGGGCAGATAGCCTAGTACACTACTATGAAACTATGAAACTATGAAACACAATCAATAGACACATATTCATTAAGTCCAGGGAAAAAATAAGCGGCAGTTCTTATTTGCCAAAATAGTTCCTCCTTTTCTAACAGTACTTGCCAAGGACCTGCTCTAAAGTCATTATTAATATGTTTTAAGATAATAAACTTGAAATTGTGATCTGGATATTTTAAAATGTGGCGTGCCAAGGCATTAGTGGGATCTTTCTTACAAATAGCATAGTTGTGCTCATATATGCCCACTTACTTAACTTTCTCTCAGTTTTACCTATATAAAAAGCAGCACATTTTTCACAATTCGCAGAATAGACTACACATCTAGTCTCACAACTATACTTTCCCCTTATGTTATAGGTTTTATCCTTAATTGTAACTTTAGTTCCCATGCTGACAAATCTGCATTGCCGACAAGCACCACATCTAGACATACCTAAACTTTTACTATGACTATTATGGCGCTTGACTTCTAAAAGTGATTTTAAGCTAATAACTCGCCTAAATGTTATCTTTGGTTTGAGTCCAAATCGGTTAAATAAATCATTGTCCTCTAAAATAAGTGCCCAATTCTTGTAAAGGACATTCCTAATAAGTACATGGTCTAAATTGTAGGAGCATAGAAAACTTGTTCTAAACTCAAATGTGCTTCCCATATTTCTAATGTTACTTTGATCTTGCAGATCAAACCCATGTTCGTCATCTATGTTTGATAAAATTGGTTTAAAATAACCAATCCTACGTTTATAAGTGACTTCAGATGTAATATCAACAACCAAAGAGCTCGGGTAGCCTCTATTAATGAACATGGATATAACACATGGATATAACTTGCCAAGGACCTGCTCTAAAGTCATTATTAATATGTTTTAAGATAATAAACTTGAAATTGTGATCTGGATATTTTAAAATGTGGCATGCCAAGGCATTAGTGGGATATTTCTTACAAATAGCATAGTTGTGCTCATATATGCGCTGCTTTAACTTTCTCACAGTTTTACCTATATAAAAAGCAGCGCATTTTTCACAATTCGCAGAATACACTACACATTTTATCTCACAACTATAATTTCCCCTTATGTTATAGATTTTATCCTTAATTGTAACTTTAGTTCCCACGCTGACAAATCTGCATTGCCGACAAGCACCACATCTAGCCATACCTAAACTTTTACTATGACTATTATGGCGCTTGACTTCTAAAAGTGATTTTAAGTTAATACCTCGCCTAAATGTTATCTTTGGTTTGAGCCCAAATTGGTTAAATAAATCATTGTCCTCTGAAATAAGTGCCCAATTCTTGTAAAGGACATTCCTAATAAGTGCATGGTCTAAATTGTAGGTGCATAGAAAACTTGTTCTAAACTCAAATGTGCTTCCCATATCTCTAACATTACTTTGATCCTGCAGATGAAACCCACGTTCGTCACCTATGTTTGATAAAATTGGTTTAAAATAACCAATCATATGTTTATAAGTGACTTCAGATGTAATATCAACAATCAAGGAGCTTGGGTAGCCTCTATTAATGAACATGGAACCCAGATTATCGCATTCTTCGATGAAATCACTTTCATCGGATATCATCCTAGCTGCCCTTACCATCTGGCCCTTTACAACAGCTTTCTTCTGATGGTACGGGTGACAGCTAGTATAATGCAAAAAAGCATTTGAATATGTGGGCTTCCTGTATATAACACTTTTATATCTAGAATTTACTGTGTCCTTGTATAACAAAATATCCAAGAAACTAATACTATTATCTTGGACATCATATATAAAATCTAAAAATTCAGTTGTGTCAGAGATCTTAGAAATAAAAGATGGGACAAGGTGCGCGGTGGCCCTTTCCTTATCAAAAACATGTCATCCTGGTACCTAGTGTACCAGGCAACATAGTCTTTAAAATGCTTTATTTACTTTATTATTCCTCGTCCACCCTCTATAATGCAATTAACTACTCTGTTTAATACATCACCTCTAGGTAATGACTTTGAACATGGCAATGTCTCTGTACAAGACGACCCAGTCAGGTTTCAAGATAATGATGTTGAAATACAAGTCAATAACCCACAGTCTACACGTCGTAGTGAGAGACTTACTAATGATAGTGATAGTGTCAATCATTACAACAACAACAATAGTAGGATGCAACAGAATAGATAGGATATAGATTTATATCCTAATCTATTAACAAACAGGAAATGACTTCAAACAATTAGCAGTTGCATAAACAAAAAGGAAGTTCTTTTTTGAGGTCACTTTTCCTTTCTAGAGGTTACACCTTAGAATGGTTAAAAAAGATAGAAAGTGAAGTCATGGTGATAAGAAGGGGAGTGGATTCACCTATTTTGTATTCGACTGACACCATGGTAGGTCCAGTTACTGACAGCACATCAGGTACATTGGAGACTGGTGTTTCTAAGTACATGAGTGCTTTTCCTATACCTATAGTCAATGAAATGTAGCACATCAAACACATTATAGAGAATAACTGGAAAATAATACTTGGAAACAAAGAGTTAGTGGCAACAATTGGACTGAGACCTAGATTCACCTACAAAAGAGTAACTAACATTAAGTCAATGGTAGAATCAGGAAATAGCAAGGCTAACAGTTGCACTAGAACAGGTTGCAATAAGAAGGGTATTTATGCTTGCAGGAATTGCAAGCAATGTATGTTTATTAGTAACACTTCCTTTGTAACTCTAGGTCATTCAAATCAAACTTTTTGGGCTAAAGACTACTACAATTGCAACAGTGAATATGTTGTTTACATTGCTATATGTATGTCATGTTATAATTATTACATTGGAAAGACCATAAGAAGTTTGAAACGCAGGATATACAAACACAACCTGGCTATTAAAAAAAGAGATAAAACAAATTAATTGGCTAGACATGCATTGATATGTCTTGATTTCAAAAGATTTGATTTTTTTTGTCTTGGAAAAGGTGGAGAAGGTTTCATTTGAAGGTGATCTCAATAACACATTAGAATGTGAAGAAGCACTGTGGTAGCTATTTTTAGGTGCAGGTAGTGCACCTGGATTAAATGAATCCATAAATTTAAAATGCTTTTTAGTTAATAGATAAAACACTGTTTATGCAAGTTTTTACAACAATCATTTTATTTAAAGACAAAGTGTATTTTATAACTATTTACACACACATAATATTTAGTTAATTGTTTATGCAACTGCTGATTGTTTGAAGTCATTTCCTGTTTGTTAATAGATTAGGATATAAAAGGAAGTTAGTGTAGGTTCATTTGTAAATGTTTTTTCTGAAGAAGTTCACAGAATTAAAATTGGACGAAAGTGCTAATATACTGTTCCAGAATGGTTTTTGGATTTGTATCACAGGACTGGTTCTTTTTGTGTTTCCTGGTTTGTTCTCTGAAAGTTTTTTCCAGATATGTCAAGGTAACTTACATCACAAGGCATGCTTCAGTAGGGCAAGGGGAGGTGTAGTGAGTGTGAATGGCTTCCAGATCATTAATCTCCACACACACACACACACACACACACACACACACACACACACACACACACACTTGCCAGTACTGACATGCATGGGTTAATTGCTTCACAGGTGTATAGTGGTTGACTGTGCCAGAAGGCTATACAAGGCTTGGCAAAGGGTATACCTTGACATCAGGCCACATGATAATGGTCTGCAGTGTGGCTCGGGGGTGTAGTCTCTGGATTGGCCCACACAGGTGGGTATTGTATTCACCATCCACTCATCTGGATTACTATTGAGGGTGGCCAGTGCTGTGCAATGCTTGCCATGTATGTGTCCTATATTCCATAACATGGATGGTGTCTGGTATGTGCACATGTCCCACATACATGTTCTGTGACATGTGGAAGTGTACCTGGGGTGTCTGGGTCATGTTGTGTGGACAGATTGTTATCATCTAATGTGGCATTCCTGACATCATGTGGTGAGAACTGGCAATGGAACTCGGGTTGATCCTGCACCTACATTGACAGCATGATACAGGTATTCACTGGTGTTAGTGGCATCTGTCCAAACATGGCATGTGTATAAAGCATGGTATTTCCTTTGTGAGTTACATTTGCTGACTCTACAGTTGTTGCAGGCATCCAATGGGGAACATAGCAAAGCACCACTCTATGCAATGATTTGCCTATTGTAGGGATGGAACAGGGTGCCATGTCCTATGTAGTCCATGGCAATCACACCATGGTTACTATCTGTGGGCAATATGCAGAGAACTACCAACATAGTGGTTGTTGCCTAGCCAAGTGTGTTTGTGTATGAGACATAGGTGGAAAGTGTTCTCTGGACAAAACAAGGGTTGCCTATATTGTTCCTCATTCCATAATGTCACATGTATGGGTATGGATTGTCTACACCAGCCTCTCTGCTGTTTGACATCTGTTGTCCTTGTAAGGTGGACATTGTGATACATAATAGGTCCTCCATATAAGAAGTTTGCAAAACCTGCTACACAATGAGTCCTGTTACTACACAATCACATCTACCTCCACACAGGATACTGATGACAAACACACACACACACACACACACACACACACACACACACACACACACACACACACACACACACACACACACACACACACACACACACACACACACACACACACACACACACACACACGCACACACACACACACACACAGAGTCTCAAAGTTGCCATGTCTGGGATTAGATCTCCTACTTAACTAGTACATCATGCTACAGCATTATGCAGTTACAGCACATGCCACGGAGCTTACAGGGTTACTCCTTCCCCAAAGGTATATTTCAAATTGAATGACATCAGCAGGCTTGCCAAACTAGGGCAATGGAAAGTAATTTGACTGTGAATGGCTTCAAAAGCAATGATCCATACACAGACAGACAAGCAGACACACACACAGTTTCATAGTTGCCATGTCTAGAATTAGAACTCCTAACTAACTAGTACACCACACTACAGCATTACACAGTTATAGCATGTGTCACAGAGCTTACAGCGCTACTCTTTCTCCAAAGGTGTATTTCAAAGTGAATGACATCAGCAGGCTTGCCAAAGTAGGGCAATGGAAAGTGATTTGACTGTGAATGGCCTCAAAATCAATGATTCCTACACAGACAAACACACACACACACACACACACACACAGTTTCATAGTTGCCATGTCTGGAATTAGAACTCCTACCTAACCAGTGCATCACACTACAGCATTACTCAGTTATAGCATGCACCACAGAGCTTATAGAGCTACTCATTCCCAAAGGTATATTTCAAGGTGCATGACATCAGCAGGCTTGCAAAAGTAGGGTAATGGGGAGTGCAGTGTGTGTGAATGTGCCATAAACCATTAATCTGGCAGCACACACAATACTCAGTCACACATAGGTTTACATTTAACATGAATGTGTATACAACTGCTAGATGAATAATGACTTTTACAGTCATGTTACATCATCACAAGCACCACAGACACTATAGTACTGAGGGATACCAGAAGCAAATGTCTACAGTGATTGACATTTGCATATCATGTGGTTTTAGCCAATTGAATGTTTGCTGGGTGGGATAGGCCTCATGACGGGAAGCTCTTTGTCACTGTCTGTCATTCTCTTCCACACATCTATGTATATGTAAGTTTGGCCTATTATAGTGTGTTGTCCTTGGATATATATCTGTATTCCTATCCAATGTGTGTGCAAAGCATGACTGGTGTGCAATGCGGACTGTGTGTACAAAAATCTGCGACTGTCAGATATGTATAGTCCACTGTTGTTGCCAGACATGGGCTTCATTTATAAGTGTGGGAGCATGCCCAGTATGACCTTTCAGTATTTTGTTGTCAGACATGTTGTCAGACATGGGCTTCATTTCTCTAAGTGTGGGAGCATGCCCAGTATGACCTTCTGTATTGAATGTGTGAATCCATTCCAGGTAGGTTGCACTCCTGTGCTGGCTTTTGTGTTCTACACCTACAACTAGCAACCTGTTTCTGCAGGATACCTTTAGATTAGTTTACAATATGGGATCACAATAAGCAAAGGATAGTGGGATCCTGTAAGTAATCATGTCTGTGCTGCTTCTGCTACATGGTTTTGGTGTTAGCAGATATATTCATGCGTATGTACTGTTTTACACTGTGGCATTTTATGTCATCAACTACTGTCAGGTATACATATTTGCTTGCAGTAATATCCTGGGAAACACAGGGTGAATGAATTTGTGTCCCAGTATTGTGGTCTGCAGCCTACATATTCTTGCACAATCATGCCATTCTGGAGGGGGAGCTGCAGACATTTGCTGATGGGTCTGTATAAATGGTTCAGCACCTTGGTACAGTGGTAGCTGAGGATCCCATGCTTGTAAATCCATTGACATGACAGTATGGGCATATCCTGCTGTGACCATACATCACAGCTGTACAGATTCACACAGGTTACCCAGAGGCAGGGCTCATATTTATCGTCATTATCCCTTCACATTGTGGTTTATGAGCAAGTTTGTAGCCACCCATTCCTGTGTTTGCAGGCAGGGAATGTATTTGCACACAGCTGAGTTTCAGACTTCACACACTCCATGGCATCCATGCTTCAACCCCCCCCGTTATTCTATCCACTTTCAAACATTATGCAAACGTTATCTGATAAGTATCCCCATAGTTATCACCTCATCACAGCAGTATTTAGGGGTTGGTCCACAGTTCATGCAGTAGGACATGGTGGACATGCTACTGGGATTTGTCAATATAGCCTTGCATTTGGTTTTTGTGGACTATGTTATGTTGTTATTTGGGAGTCCATGAGATAACATACATTGGCAGTATTGGTGAGACACAGGCCTTTGACAGAGGACTGTAGGGCATTTGGTAGTGATGCAGGCCATCTGTAGCAGGCCAGTGTATTGTGGCACTCCTACAGTCCCAGGCTGCAAGCAACTATGTTCCCCTGGGGTGACAGCGTAGGTGTACAATGTGTTAATATCAGTAGTTTCTGTCCTTATTGATCCAGTGGCGTGGATGTTGGCAGGGTGCTGCTTACAGCTAGGGACACACCTGCATGGGACACCTCTTCAGCATGCTACATTCCGTGGCTATTCCCATACAGAGATGGGGGTCATATTGTACTCATTCCCAACAGCAGGGATAAGACCTGTGAGGTACCTGTGGCTGATGGTGGGGTAAGATGGGTGCATATGTGCTATGGAAGCTACTTGCAGCTGACTCACAGATATACATGGGGTATTCCACTTATGCTGGCTTGTACAGGGACATCAGCAGTTTCTCATTACTTCATACCTGTGACTTTTGTGGTCTGCCAGTGTTTGGCCAGACAACATCAGTCTTCCATACTACGCAGCCAACTAATGTACTGCTAACCTGTATGTACAACTCCAAAGTAGTGTCAATTTGACAGTAACATTTTATACACTCTCTGTCTAGGGTACTTTCACCTGTGTACTGTTTGTATGTCTCGGCCCGCATTCATGCCATGTCCATCTTTCAGATGGTGACAGATATTACATCTGAGCAATTAGTATGGATTACTGCTGGAATGTGTCTTGCTGGTATGCATTGTGTTTGGCACTGCAGTTGTAAGAAGTTGGCCCTGTCATCAGCAGTTCTGCACATTGGCCCCAGGACACAACCCACCATACCTACATGCTGACCACTGTCACATAATATACAACACATACCAACCTAACACACACAGCCCTGCATATTGTACACGTGCTACAATCTATCCTGCTACTTTGGCCAGCTTAGGTAATCTGTGTTCCACTGTTATTATACCTACACATACATGTTACTACATTTCTACATAGAATTATGGGGGATCGGCACACCTGAAAACTGTACACATTTGCTATGATTGTACTGGTATTTCAGGTACTCCATTTCATTCTATATTCTGGCCTATCATGCAGACTATAGGCATATCAGTGTACTACAGTTCTTAGGTTTTATTGACATACATTTCAGTTTCAGACTTCTTACCCTTCAGAACTAACATCCCACTGCCTGACCTGTTGTAGTCAGTCTGTGTAGGTCTGAAGGGGAGCTGTTCTCCATAGCCATCAATCAGAGGCCTTAGCATAGCCTTTCTTTGGGTTTGTCTACACCTGTCCTGCTGGCTGAGACTGTTGTTGGGTATGTAAGCCTCACTGACATGCATATGTGTGTCCTATGGACACACATTTGGCCCAACACATATCCTGCTGTGGGTTTTGTCACCTTGTCTAGTACTGCCTACTATGTTGACACCAGTATTTGTTAAGGATTTCATGCTGCTGATATAGGTGTCTACTATCTGCTGGCATCCCATTCAGCCACCAGATTCCCCTAACATGCTCGCATCCATACCATAGATACAGGTAGTAGGACATTTAGCAATTGATAGTGAGCATGACTTACCTTGTGGCTGTGCCAGTATTGATGATGGTGCTGGAGGGCTGACTATATTGGATACACATAGTACACTCCCTATACATGGTTAAGCACAGGTAGAGTCATGTTTGGCATCCCTTTTACTGTATGTGTAAGTCAGAGTGAGGTATAATATCCTGGGTTTCTACCATGTCAGTGTATGTGCTATGTGTAGCCTCTTTGCCAAGGCCTGGGCATATTGGGCATGCCTCCTTCTGCCTACTGGGGCAGGCTCAGGTTGTTCCTCCTCTGAGTCACTCTGTGCCTGTGCAGGCCTTGGCAATGGTGGGGGGCTGTGTGGCCCTGCCTCATGCTGTTCCTGCTGCAGCTGTTTCCACAGGATCATATTGTGTAGTATGGCACATACGATGACTATTTTGGTACATGTAGCTGGTGAGTACTGCAAGGCTCCACTGGATATGTATAGGCACTGGAACTGTGACTTGAGCATCCCAAACACACGCTCCATTATGATTATGGTCTATGCGTGTACCTCATTATAGAGTTCTTGTTTGGGTGTGTGTGCATTTCTGATGGATGTCATCAGCCACGGCTCCAGTGCATAACCAGCATCCCCCACTAGGTGGCCATATGGGATGGCCCATTGGCAAATCTCTGTTACAGCTGTATCATATGCCAGATGTGGGAATCATGATAGCTTCCAGGGCTGCCAGCACACACACTCATTATAATGCCCTGGGCATTGCACATGACCTGGCAGTTGATGGAGGGGAAGCCCTTGCAGTTTATGTAGACACTACCCCACTCACCAAGTGGTGCTTTGATGTGTATGTGCTTGAAGTCTATAGCACCCACTACCTCAGGGTATTCTGCTATTTGGTGGAAGAGATGCATATTGCTGGTGAATGCCTCATGGGTGCTGAGGAAATATATGTTCTCACTGGCATGTTCTGACATAACATCCAGGAACTAGTGGAGTACTCTGGATGCTGATGCTTGTGAGATCCCCATAATATCCCCAGTTGGCCTTTGGAAGGTACCTGTGGCTAGTATTCTTAAGCCTATACATACCTTGGTATCCACTTAGATGGGTTCCCCTCTGTTGGTTCTGTGTGTGAGGTGTGGCCAGCACAGCTCAGCAATTTGCTGTAGGAGGTCCCTGTCCACCCTATAGTGCTCCACTATCTCCAGCTCATGTAGCCCCTGGTAGGTTACCCTGGATCTGTATACTCTTCTCCTTTTCCTCACTGTGGGTTGGTCATCAGCATTCTCATCCTTACCATCCCCAGCCTCTTCCACATGTTGATTAATGAGAGTGAATGCATCCCCTATCATTTTGTTGCTTTTGTTAGGTAAAATTTATCCATTTGTGTAGACCAGTGGTGTAGAGTTTGTGGGAAAAAGCAGAGGGAAAGGTGTTTGCATAGTTTATAGTAGTGTGCTGGGCTGGGCTGCTGCCTGTGTAATTGGATGATTCTGATGCATTTCACCTGCCAGCTATGCTAGTTCTCCTTGATTACCTTCCTACTGCTGTTTTCCCTTCCCACTGCCTTCCTGTTTAAGCTCCGATGTGCACGATGCAAACCCAGTGCTCAGATGTGAATGGAGCTGCTATTTCCTGGGGTTTTTTTGTTTAAAACCTGGTGTGCAGCATGCACACCCGTTTAGGCAATGTAAATGATGCTTGGCAGCTTCAGACACAGCACTTTTCTTAGCTCTGCTAAGCTAAGGGCAATCCCAAGCCACAGAGTTCCAATAAGCTTACAGTATGCCTGACACACCCCTCGATGATGCCAGCTAGCTCTTAGGCTTGCACCATGGTTTTCCTGTACCTACACGGTTCGGTGCAGGCTAGTCATGAGGGAAAATCTGTGACTCAGTATCATCCTCTTATTTGCATAGCATTGCCTGCTAATGCCTAGTTACAAGTCTGACACTGAGCCTTCCCCCTTAGCAATCAATATTTACTGGCTTTGTTGTCTTCTGGCTGCCATTGACTATAATGGAAAAACTGTGATTTTGCAGAAAAAGCTTTTTTTAGGGTTTTACTGTTATTTTCCGGCCAATCCCACTTGCGCACCACCATCCTACACTTAAACGTCTGAAACTGGCCAAAAAAAAATAAAAATTTTTTTTTGCAACTGTTTTCCATGCCAGTGGCCATATATATTGGCCGTTGACATGCTTTCCACATTATATACACCCTTTATTTGGAGCTGTCATGGCTCCATTTTGTAGTTTGCAGAAACCAAGTACATTTCTGCAGGTTATACCAATCCTGCATGGATGGCCACCAGCTTCCTAGATTGCTAATTCACCTAATTTGCATGGTTTTTACCTGCAAATGGGATAATTAGCATACAGGTGCTGTGTCCATGCAGGAATAGTGCAGAAGCACTCATGCACATCCCAGGAGCTTGTTCCTGGATCTCTTGGCAGCCATATTGCCTCCAGTAGCTCCTGCCCTATTCCTGCATGCTGGGCAGAGCTTACTGAATCCTGGGGAATTGCATTTTCTCATTCTTGCATAGGGGACTGTCTTGCCTTTATCTAGTAACAAGTTTTAAGAGCAAATAAATAAAAAAAAAGAACATTGAATATAATAAAGCTCTTGTCTAGCAAATAAATCAGAAAATAAATACTTGTAGAAGTTATTCTGTTTCTGGTTCTAGTGTCTCCAGGGAGACAATCTGATAAAGAGCAATAAAAATGAAATACTTTTTTTTCTTTTAATGGCCTTCTTTCAATAGCTAGGAAATAATATTTTCTGAAAGCATTCAAGGCAGCACTTAGTAGAAGCACAAGCTATACCATGTCTCTTAGCATGGACAACCTTCCTTTTAGGTTAATCAAAGTGTGAGAGTGTGGCCATCAGTTTTGGACAATTGTTCCTACTAGGAAGGTAAAACTTCAATATTTGAAGATGTAGATAGTTTTGTATGTTTATTTATTTATTTAACATTTGTTTAGCGAAAGTCTGATGTGGAACAAAGCCAATTTCCAGTGGAGTCCCAGGGAGAAATGCTCTAGATGTATGTCTTTGTAGTGTGGGAGGAAACTGGAGAACTCGGTGGAAACCCACATGGATGCATGGAGGACGTGCAAACATTGCACAGAAGGCAGCCCAGTCAAGAATCTAACCAGAGAACCTCTTGCTGTGAGGTGACAACGCAACCACTGCACCACTGCACCATCCAGTGCAATTATAATAATTAATAACAACAATAATAATGTATCAATGTATTAATAATAATATAATTAATAATTAATAATAACAATAATAATTAATATTAATTAATTAATATTAAGGTAATATGTTTTTTGGGTGTGCTGGGGTGTATTTGTATTTTTGTTTGAGGGCTTTTTGTAAGATGTGACATTGGCTCAAATGGATATGGCAATAAAAACTGTATAAAAGGTCAACCTACCAAATATTATTGTGTGTGTATAACACAAAAACTGACACTAGATACGTAACAAAATAGCTGTTACAAGTAAAGGGTGAGAATAATAACTTTTTGACCTAATAATCCTTTCGCTATTATCTTTAAATGTTAATTGTCTCACAGATATATAGATATATACACATATACAAAAAAGAAAGAGTAGTGAACTATATTAAAATGTAGAATGCAAATTGTTATGCTACAGGAGACACATCTGGAAATTACTGAACATGTGAATTTGATAAAGAAATGTTTTCAGGATTGTTATTCAGTGGAATACTTGGGACAAAGGAAAAGAGGAATGCTTATATTAATTGCATTAGGATCTTCAACAGTTGTAGAAGAGGACAAAAAAAGATAATAACGGTAGATATGTAGTACTAAGGGGATACTGACAAGGGAGGGGGATTACACTGGCATGCATGTATATTCCACCTAAAACGTCTATAATGGAACTTAAGGAAATTCTGGGAGAAATAATCAGTTTTCAGCAGGGATCATTACTTATAGGTGGGTACCGGAATATGATTTGCAGCAGGAAATATGTGTCTGGGGTCCCAAAGAGGAAAATATAATAAAACAGAGTAGATTTTTGAAGAAAAGTATAAAAATATTTGGCATGGAAGATGTGAATTCAGTAGTAGGAGTTCAGAGTGAATTTACAGATTATTCCACAAGATAAAAAAAACTGGGCTAGGCTAGACAAAGCTTACATTTCACAGGAACATGTGCATTTAATTGAAATATTTGATAGGCATCCAATAACTATTTCAGATCACATACCAATAAGAACTAAAATAAAAATGCAGGGTAATGAAATAATAAATGAGACACTGGTGCTTTCACATCTATCTGTTGAAAAAATAGGAATTTAATAAATGGGTAGTAGAATTTTTAGGGAGTTAGAGAATACAGGAATTTATTCTGAAAGTATAGCTAGGGAGTGGGATAAAATGAAAGTGGAGTTTAAAAATTGGATGGAAATAAAAGAAAGGGCATTATGGTTAAGAAGTTACAATAATTATTTAGAGGGACTGACAATGTTAAAGTATTGAAGAATAGGGGGAATCACACAAAACATGAATGGGAGCAATTGCAGAATGCTAAGCAGAATATAAAGGATTGCCTTGATAATATGCATGAGTGTAGAAAGATTGCTATCAAGCAAATGTTTTTTGATAATAATTCCAGAACACAAAAACATTTTGTGCAATGACTCAAGCAACAGAAAGTAGAAAGGGTTGTCACCACAGGGAACCTAAAACAAAGAAGATAACAAGAGATCCTGTAGAGGTACTAGAAATATTTTGTAAATTTTATGAAAGTCTGCATAAAGGAGAGACATATAGAGATCAAGAAAAGGTACAAATTGAAATGTTTATGGAAGAATTAAATATGCCAATGTTAGAGGTAGATGAGGCTCAATTATTAATAGTTTGGACAGGAGGAGATGAGATACAAATGGCAATGTATAACCAATCAACAGAAAAGTCCCAAGGAATAGATAGTACTCCTCTGGTAGTTTGGAAGCTTTGAGAGGGAAAAACTGATAAAGATCTGGAAAGTTTTTGTCTAACAGTATTTTACAGGAGGAGAAGCACCAACATCCTGGAAGAAAGCAGTGGTGGCTGAAATACATAAAAAGGATAAAGGCCCATCAGATTCAGCTTCATACAGCCCAATTTCAATCCTAAACAATGATTAAAAATGTTTATGTCTATAACGACTAAACAATGGCAAAGGTGATGACACAATTGACAGATATGGAACAACGTGGTTTTGTGAAGGGGACGCAAACATTTGACAACATTAAAAGAATACTGATGATCCAGAGGAAAGATGAATGTAAGAAAATACCACTGTTGTTTGTGGGTCTTCATGCAGAGAAAGCATTTGACAGGGTAAGCTGGGAGTTTATGAGCAGGACAATGGAAGCATTTGCATTCCCTGATAAACTTATAAAGTTGTTTAGGAGGATATAAGAGGGATCAGAGGTGAAAATTAAAGTGGGTGGATTCTTCTCTGATAATTTATGTTTAAGAAGAGGAACTAGGCAGAGGTGTCCTCTTTCCCCCTTGTTATTTGCACTATATTTAGAATCATTGGCAAAGAAAATAAGAGATTCATAAATTCAAGGATATAATTGGTATGGTAGTCAAAAAAGCTATATCTATTTGCAGATGATATTATTTAATACTTGATAAAACCAGAAAAGGACATTTCAGTGTTGTGGAACATTTTCAAGCAGTTTCAAATCTTTTCAGGATATAAAATGAATGAAGCTAAAACAAAGGGAATAGCTGTAAATTATGTACCCACACATGAATTGGTTCAGCAATATCCATATTTGTGGGGACATGGTAAAATGAAATACTTAGGATTATGGATTTAAAAAGTTCTGGTGTGGTAGCTATGGATATGTGGGAAGAGGCTAAACAAAAGATTATACGAAAACTGAAATATTAGATCTCTTTTATGGATATGGATAGCAAGATACAAGCAGTTAAAATGTTTTTAGTCCCTTTAGTTTTACACACAGGTCAGGCATATTTTTATCAACCAGAGTAGATGCTGTGGATAGAAACTGATAAAGAAAACAATTTTCCACTACCTTCAATGAACTACCATGATCCACAATATAGCACCAAATCAGGATGCCAAAAATGCTTCACACTGTTTATTAAAGTCCAAGTTAGTTAAGGACTTTTTAAATAGGTGGCACTACATATTGTAGAGTATTTAAGGTTTACTTCAGTTTTGATGAAGTCCATTATATTGGATTAAAGTGCTTAACTAACTTGGATTTTAATAAACAGTGTGGATCATTTTTGTTGTTCTGACTTGGTACTCTGTTGTGGATTGTGGTAGTTTATTAAGGGCAGTAGAAGTTTGTTTTGTTTCATCAGTATACTCCAGAAGGGTCTTACACAGACCAGTGACTGGTTTCTTAGTCACAATTTCAAACTGAATGCAAAGAAATGCATCATCATTCCCTTTGGCACAAAATATGTAATTTCACACTATCAAATTAACAACAATACTTTATGTACCTATGAAGTGTTAAGGGATATGGGTTCACGGGTTGACTGCGACCTTAACTTCAACCACCATGTGTCTACTGTAATAAGGAAGGTTTTCTATGTAGCACACTTGATTAGTAAAGGCATCACCTCTCTCGAGAGCAAAACCAACCTCTCTATGCTCTGTACTTATCCAGCCCACAATTTTGTATAATGCCCCATTCAGCATGTATTGTACAGAGCACCTGCAGCAATTGGAGAGACCTCAGAGGTTTCTAACAAAGAAGATCAGATTGTGTAGACTTCTTATGGGAGACTTATGCCTGGCTTATGTAGCAATCTCAGACCCAAACTTAATGAACTTGCTGCATATCCATAAATCAAATGAGACTAGAGCTACCCTTTACAGGGGCCTAAATATGGCCTATGACTTAAAAAGGACATGTTGGAGGAACAGATTTGTCTCCCAGCAATTGCTACATCTTTGGAATAAGCTATCAATCAATTCATGTGAAACAGAGTGCCTCTATGATACTGTTGAAGAGGATCTTGGATGAGTGGATGAGGCACCACAAATTCTTACCGAGGATAGGGCCCACAACACTCTTGGACATGAGAAATCATTACTAAATGCAATCTTAGATATTGACTAGCATGTCTGTGGTATTGCATGAGGATGAAACTTCTACACTTGAAATGACTTCTGGGTTGATATATTAGTAATCTCCAATGATCCTATGATCCTGTCTTTGGTCTAACCACTCCTGTTTTGTTTTTCAGGAATTAATGAAGAGCTGAAGGATTTTATCTGGGAGGGAAAGATGGCAAAAGTCAAGTGAGATAAGCTGATCCTTCCAACTGAACAAGGCGGTTTGGGATTATCCAATTTGAAGGGCTTTTCAGAGCCACACAGTTAAGGCTCCTATACATAGCACAACCAGAAACCTATAGTTCAAAGTGGAAAAGGATGATGATGATGATGATGAAACAAGCGGGAAGCTCAAGAAATAAGGAGAGATGCAGATCCTTAAGGAGAATAACAATAATCATGCAGAATATTATATTCATAAAGTAGCAGAAAGTACTCTAAGAACTAAGCTAACACAAAAATGAAGAAAGGAGATTCTGCCAATAGGGATGACTGGAATTAAGGATACAGACAATAGGCAAGAGGAGGTTGGAATTTATTGGAGAAAACCGTAAATAAACCAATGTATTGGGGGGCAAATAATTAGAGAGGAAAAGGTAATAGAATGGGAAGAGGCCAAGAAATTGTTTGGATTGCAGGCTAGAAATTGCCTTTCCTATCAAGGACTGATATCACAGTATAGGCAAACCAAAAGAAATAGGGGGATTCTAAGTGAAAGACCAGCACTGGTAGAGTTTTTAGTAGAATCTAGAATGGAAACTGTTATTAAAAAAGGAATAATTAGTAGAGCATACAAAATATTGTGAGAACTATAAGAATCAATCTAAGCAGTTTAGAAAGGATTGAAATGCAAGACTGGATAAGCAATTCACAAAGAAACAATGTGGAGATATATGTATGTCTCCCAAATATGCAACAAAGTCTAGAAGATTTAGGATCTTTGCTTGAAAGTGTTTACATAGGTATTTTTATACCCCAAGTAGACTCCAAATAATTTTTCCTCAGGTAGACATTAAATGTTGGAGGTGTGATGGGGAAGAAAGAGGTAATGGGAAACATATTTTCTGGGATGTAATAAGCTGACAGGCTTTCAGGATTCTCTGCAGGCTGCTCTGTCAGAGATGCTGGGTGAATAAACTGGTGTAACTAAGGAAATTATTTTTTGAGCTATGATATAGAATCGGAATTGCCTAGACATAGAAAGGCCTTGCTGAGTCTAATAATGGTGGCTGCCAAAAAAAGCAATTACTAGAAAATGGAAATTCAAGCCTAAACAAACTTCACTAGAAGCAGTGAATATAATAACAGAAATAAAACAACTGGAAATGGGATCTGTAGATAAGAGTAGGAGCAAATTACATAAGAACATTTGGGAATTGTGTGAACAATATATGCAGAGCAGGAACGAATTGAGAGGATATTATATATTGTTATCTGTGCTAGCATGACTGGCTGAAGTTTTGTAAATAATTGTAAATAATTGTAAATTACCAGCATGACTTGCTATAATTTTGTAAATAAGTTTATGTCTTTTGATTGTCACTCTGATTTATGCAGGATGTTTGAATGTCAAATAATGCTCTTCTGGCCTACCAAATGTACATGTTCTTTGTAAAGAAAATTCTAAATGTATATTTTGCCAGGGTCAGCTGACCTAGATGTGATGTCATTGTGAGCCATTGCTGGGAGAATAGAATCTTCAAAAATCACTGTGGAAGTCCAATAAAGGGAGAGAACTGGAGGAAAAGAAATTTATTTTACAAATCCGGCACAGACACACCCAAATACACAAACGTTGTAATTCTCACAAATACATTTGCATTTCACACTTCATCAGATGTAAAAATCAGAAAAATTACAAAGAACTGATTGTATACAACATTTGAACTAGTGGCTTGGAAAAAGAACCAATCGAATCAAACTGTCAATTAATAACATCAAAACATGAATATGCATGTCTGTCCTCATGAATATGCAAATTTAAAACTGAAAACTTGTAAAACATATTTAAAAGTCCAAAAAACATCTAGTTTAAACTAGGAAATAAATTAATTAATTGCAGAATACAAAAAGCTAACATACACATTTATAAAATGCATTAAATACATACCTAAGTAAAAACTTGATTAACAGTGGTATGTTACAATCAAATATACAATATGGTAAATAAATGCCCTCTAGTGGACTAAAATGCCAATCACAACTTGGCTCATCTTATTTTTAAAACTGGAAGAATAGACAGCATGTTATTTAAACCAGGGAAGCTTTATTGGCAAATTGTTTTAGAAGCCATAAAATTCACTGGTTTAAATGACATGCTGTCTATTCTTCCAGTTTTAAAAATAAGATCAGCCAAGTTGTAATTGGCATTTTAGTCCACTAGAGGGCATTTATTTACCATATTGTATATTTGATTGTAACATACCACTATTTATCAAGTTTTTACTTAGGTATATATTTAATGCATTTTATAAATGTGTATGATAGTTTTTTGTATTCTGCAATGAATTAATTTATTTCCTAGTTTAAACTAGATGGTTTTTAGACTTTTAAATACGTTTTAAATATGTTTTACAAGTTTTCAGTTTTAAATTTGCATATTCATGAGGACAGACATGCATATCATGTTTTGATGTCATTAATTGACAGTTTGATTCGACTAGTTCTTTTTCCAAGCCACTAGTTCAAATATTGTATAAAATCAGTTCTTTGTAATTTTTCTGCTTTTTACATCTGACGAAGTGTGAAACGAAAACATATTTGTGAGAATTACAGCGTTCATGTATTTGGGTGTGTTTGTGCAGGATTTGTAAAATAAATTTCTTTTCCTCTATTTCTCTCCCTTTATTGGACTTCTACAGTGATTTTTGTGGTTACCAGTTTGGATTTTTGCTGCCATCTCCTTTTTTTAGAATAGAATCTTCACTGCACCTGTTTCTTTACTTTTCAAAGTCTGATATGAGAGTAGACTTTTCATGGCAGCTTCGTGTTACTTTTGAAATAGATCTGCTATAAAAAAGCAGGTTCTGAGTCAGTAGTTCAGTTACTGTTCAGTAGCTGTTTTCCAGAGCTGTTCAGAAGTAGTAGTCCAGTTGTTTCCAGGAGAGTAGTTGTTCCAGTCACTGAGGACAGAAAATAGCCTGGAGTGTGGACATAATTTCTTATCTTACCTTGCCGAAGTAAGAGTATAATCTTGCCTTGCTAAAGTATTTAAATTAGATATGGACAGTTAATATTCAGATAGGGAAGTACAGTTAGTTAATTAGTTAGAAGTTTTCTAAAATTAATGTGAGATCTATCCTACAGTATTATTTTCATATTTCCTGTGTGAAACTCTGATGTTTATTGGAATCAGTTATTCAGTATTTACATGTTTTAAATCCTTTTATCTATTATTAAATGTTTTACTACCTCTTATTGTGGCTGGTTATTTAGATAATATTTTTAATAATTTCAGAGTGTTTATGTTTATTGTGATAACACCAGGGCCACTCCAAAAAGCCTTACTGCTTGGAATACATGCTACCGTTTGTTTCAATATGTATTTTACCCAAAATAATTGAACACCCCTTTTGAAGAGTATTGTGGTATTTGACTGGTGGCAACTGTTACCTTTTAATTTGGGAAAAGAAACACAGCAGGTAAATCTGTGTCAGTCTTTCTGAATTGTGTGTGTATGTTTGAATATCAGACATTTAAGAGTGAGTATGTCAGATACTTGGAACTGGGACACAGTGTTCTGCAGTGGTTAGTGTGGAGACTCATTTGGGGACCTGGACTGAGATGTATAGTCCATTTCCAGGTTTTGGAACCTGTTCCCAGTGTACTGTTAAGGGAGATTGTGTATTTTGATCCCTGCTTTTAGTGACAGTCCCTTATCGGAGACAGTGGTGAGGATTGAGACTTCTTAGTTACTGCCCTGTGGTAAAAAAGGCTCATCACATGAGGTTTAAAAGAAGGCTGGATTTGAGTGAGCTATGTAATGCTTGATTGATAATGACAGGATAGATTACAAGTGATGTATAATGTTTTCAATTACAATTGTGTCAATATGGTTTGTGATGGACACTATAATGTTTACAACTAAAATTATGTCAATATGGTTTATTTTCATTTATATAAACGTATGATTGCCTATGTCATAAATGATAACTTAATAAAGTATGTTTCTTGTTAAAAAATAAGATGCTTTCTAGGTCAGGCATAGAGCACCTCTCTGCAACCTGAAGGTAAGCAAGTATAGGGTAGGGCTTTGAAGTTGTCTGTATAGGATATGCTATTTAGGCCATGTATTCTTTTTGTGAGGAAGTTCTGTGAATACTCTACTTACTGCAATTGTCTGGCCAGGTACATACCAAAGGGAGCATTGTGCCCAGTGATTGGTCTCATAAGTGACAGTGGAACAACAACATCCTTAGGTTCAGATGCATACCCTTGCTTATAGGTTGCACAATATAGCATGATTTCCTTTCTACCAAAGACACATGATGGTCAAAGGCTAGGCTGGTATCTACACATGTTCCCAAAATCCCTGACAACCAGATCTACTTCTAGGGGTGTATTATCAATGTGATATTTTCAAGGGGTAGTTGCCTTCCCAAAGGATACTATTATGCATATCTGGGCTTTGAGTGTTAGACTGTGACTCTGGCATCAGTTGTTAATCTGTATCAGGCCTTCTTGGAGAGTATCTGTTTGACTAGGGAATTCTATGAGTGTACCTAGTTTGCAGTGGTGTGCAAGCTTGATCAGCCAGAGACCTCTGATGTTAGTCTTGACTTATGAGAAGCAGAAAAGGAGTAAGCCCAGCACTGAGCCCTAAAGGACTTCACTAGTGACTGACCTCTTCGTGGAGGTAGACTCCCTTATTTTAACTTCTTGACTCCTATCTGTGAACTAGCTGGCTATCCGGCAGGTGACATAGGGGGTTATACCTAATTTCTTGAGTTGTTTGCAATTCTGGAGTGGGATATTGTGTTATATCATTTGGCCAGGTCAAAGTAGGCAATATGTATTGTTTTGCCCTTGTCCATTCCTTCAGTGACTTTCCCGAAGAAGTCCACCAGACTAAGTAGTCATAACCTGCCCCTGACAAAAGCAGACTGGTTTGGATATTTATCATTTCCATGATAATTCTTTCCATAGCTTTGTATATGGCACTAGTCAGATTTATGGGTCTGTAGATAACTGGGTTCATAAATGGGCCACCCTTGTATAGGGGAATGAAATTTGCAGTCCTCCATTCACTTGGTACAAAGATTGTCTCAGGCTGTGGTCAAATAGTGATTCTAGAGTTCCTGATAGGTCATATTTCATGCTATTAAGGTGGCATCCTGAGATGTTATCTGGGCACATCAATGCTGTGTTCTTGGTCTTGGATAGTAGATTGGTGCATTGAGGACCTGTTCCCTAGTGATAGTCAGGGGAGTTAAGGTTGAGTCTATTTCCTGAGGGTTGTATGAGGGGGAGGGGCAAAACTAGAGTTAAATTTGTCAGGCATTAGAATTGCCATATATTCTGGTTCGGTATAGGTGTCTTCATTTACAATTAGTTCATCACATTGTTGGTTATTGTATTTAAGGGTGCTAACATAGTTGAGTAATGCCTTGCAATTGTCCTTAGCCTGATAAGCTATTTTCACTCAAATTTGGCTTTGGTAGACTTGATTAGCCATTTGAGTTGCTTGTATACATTGATGCGAGGCTTTTTACCTTACTTGGTATTGCACTTCCTAACTTTTGCCATAATTTTCTTTCTTTTGTTGTACAACTTATTGATGTTAGGATTCCACCTGGGTAGCTTGTTTTTTTTTGAGTTTGTCCATTGCATATCCTGAATAGCTACACATGTCTCTATGCAGCCATTAATATGACTGTACATAGTTTCTGAGAACGATTCCACATAGGCAGTATTCCCAGGGTTTGGGGGGCTTGACATTTTGCCAGGGTGTTACTTAATAGTAAGAAGTCTACCTTAGAACAATTCATAAAAGTTCCAGTGTTAGCTGTGGTCCTGAATTTTATTTTTATTTCAAAGGTGACAACTGTTTGGACTGACTTAACCAGTTTTATTTGTTTATTGTTTTATGATCGGGTAGGTGAAATAGTTAGCTGACCCTTTTCAGGTATGACTTGGGCTCACAAGAGCATAGAACAATAGGAGACAGTTAATACATACATCATAGATACTTGTGTGTAGTATATTTACATCTGAATGTCAATTCACTTGCAATTTATAATACATTAAAGTTAGCTGTCTGTAAACAAATGTGAAATAGAATAATTATACATAAATATAGAAGAACATATACAATATATACTCAGTTAGTGAGATTGTGTGCATTAGGTAAGGCATTAAAATTGCAGTTGTTCATTTGTTGCATTTGTTATACATAGCAGATCAGTCAGAAAGTTTTATTTATGTTGTTGTGTCTTTCGGCTTTTCCCGGTTAGGGGTCGGCACAGCGGAACTGCGGTCCGCTAATTATTGGTAGTTGAGTTTTATGTGCCGAGTTACCAGCCTTGATGCACAACCTTCAACGAAGGTACACCCATTCACGCATGTCTCCATGCAGAAGACGCTCTAGCTGAGAATCAAACCGGACAGTGTCTTACTGTGAGGCGACAACGCTACCACAGCACCACCACCGTGGGTAGAATGTTTTATTTAAATTATGCTAATAATTGTGCTATATTAATAGGTGCATAAAGTTTAATTGGGTACACATTGGTAATTTCTATTTTAACATAATATTGCACCACTGTGTAAAATATTACTGGAAATGTTTTTGGAGATTTCCATATCTTTCCTTTACTTTGGGAATGGTTACATACAGTAAGGCACCATCCAAGTCTGGGGGTAGGGGGAGGTTTACAGAAAAATTTTGAATTGCTTAATATTCATTTGGCTTGCATTCTTGTAAGCTCAAATGCTTTAGATCATGCTTTACAGTGTACAGAAATAAGAATAATAAAGACATCATTGTAACACTATACAACTACTGTTAATTATACAGACACATATACAGAGTTGAAAATTAGTGGCAATAATTTCTTGTACCTTAGAGTGTGGTGGTATTGTGGTAGCATTGTCACCTCACAGTAAGACATTGTCCTGTTCCATTCTCAGCTAGAGCATCTTCTGTGTGGAGACATGCATGAAGGGACGTACCTTCATTGAAGGTTGTGCATCAGGGCCGGCAACTCGGCATGTAAAAATCTACTGCCAATCATTAGCGGACCGGAGTTCCGCTATGGCAACCCCTAACCTGGAAAAGCCAAAAGACACAACAACAACCTTAGAGTGGTCAATTGAAAACAGTTTGCAAGACTAGCAATACCTGCAGGACTGTGACCTTCCTGAAACATGCTATCTGCTGATGTTACCATGGTGCCATACCTTTTAAAACCAGATAGGTCAATAGATCAATTACCATCATCCCACCACAGACACTATGGTGTCTCTGAATGTATCAAACTGGGAAAGTTCAGTACTCCTTGCTATGATTTATGTAAAGTGGAACATAGGAGTAGTTTTACAATAACTACTTCTCCAAGGTCCAGTCATACTTTTACACAATAACATGCTGCAATATCCTCATAACAAGATACTGCACAGTTTTAGAAAATGAAGCATGGAAGCTGTGGGAGGTGCTGACACATGGAAGGGTTGGGAGGTGTAGATGTAAATTAAGCTTTATTAGTATAGGTAACAGAAGTTGTAACTATTGAATGGCTTTTAGACAAAATGCACACACGTGGGAAAAGTGACTTCCTTTTCCTCTCTTTTTTTTTCATTTCTTAACAGCCCCAAAGGAAATTGTTAAATTGTTCACAGCATCAGCAAATAATGGCTGGCTGGAGTGATGTACTTGTAATATAGCAAATACTGAAGACAATAAAATAATATATAAGTTTATAATGTTAAAAATATGGCACCATTGCTTACTGCAGTACGTCATTTCATTTTGACAGATTTTCATTGTCAGAGCATCACTAAATAGTCAGTGCATAAAATCAGTGATGGTAATGCAAATGTATTATACTTAACCAATGAACTAGAAGGAAATTCCCTATTCCAATATTGACTAATTTGGTAGTGAAAGCATTTCCGGTCAGTGAAACAGTACTTCTCAATAATTATTGCTACAATACTTCATTACAGATTGGTATTGGTATATCATTTCACAACTTAAAATAGTTATTCATTCATATCAAGCAAACAGCAGTAATAACAATTACCATCAATAAGTAGTTGTCAAAGCAGAGTAATTTCCCAGGATTCAATAAACATATTTTACCATGCAGGAAAGCAACTCCTGCATAGAATATGGCTGCAGAACGATCCAATAAATAAGGTTGGGGCCGTCCATGAGCCTGATAGCACTAATCTGGCATGGACACCACTGAATAATGCTAATTATCTCATTTGCTGGTAAAAACCATGCAAATGAGGTGAATTAGTGATTCAGTAAGCAGGCAGGCATCTGCGCCAGAACAGTGTCCATTCCAGAAATGCATTCGGTTACTGACCGTGTACAGTTCTGCCATAAATCAAAATGGGGGCAGGACAGCTCAAAGTAAAGCATGCATTATAATCATTAGGCATGCCAATGGCCAAAAATATGGCCAATATGGCAATCAGCATGGAAAAATGTTGCAAAAATATGAAAATCAAAGTTATTTGTTTTTTGTCGATTTCAGCCGTTTAAGTATAGTGCAGCAGCGAGTAAATAAGATCATGCCGAAAATAAAAAAGGAAATGTGAAAAGAAAATTTTAAGCAAAATCTGCATTTTGCCATTATACTGTATGTCATGCAGAATCAAAACAAAAACAGGTAACACTGGTTGCTAAGGAGGAAGGCTCTGGTGTAATGGTGTAACAAGGGACAAATGCAGTTGGGTATGCAAATGAGCAAATTTTACTGAATCACTAAATGGGAGACCATTCTCTGGCTGCACCTAACCGTGTAGGAGCTATAAGGCAGGGGTGTAATCAGGAGAAGCAGCTGACATGAAAAGGAGATGTGTCATGCTTGGTGTAAGCACACTGGAGCTCCATGGCTCCCATTTCAGCTTAGTTAAGCACAGCTAAGCAAGGGTGTGTGTCTGAGGCTGTATTTATATATTCCATGAAATGAAGAGCATATTCACGTTCAAGGGAGGACCATTTCTTCTTCAAAGTTTTTACTTTAGCTAAATGGGTTTAGTGGCACTCACCGGGTCTAAAACAACAAAAAAAAAAAGCTGGAAATTGCAGACCTGTTTACATTTGGGCACCGGGTTTGTGTGGTGTGCCTTGGGGCTTAAAAGGGGCAGAAATGGGAAGGGCAAAGCAATCAAGTACAAATAATATAGCAGGCAGATGGAATGTATCATAGCCAGCCAATCATACAGGCAGCATCTGCAGCACAACAGTATAAACTGTGCAAACACCTTTAGTCTATTTTTTCCACAAACTCTGCACCATTGGTGTACACACTCAGGGGAAGTTTAACCCCACAAAATGTTTGGGGCTGCTATCACTTTGATACATCAGTATGTGCTACAGGCTGAGGGGAGTGAGGAGGATAATGCTGGCAACAGCCCCAGACTGAGGAGGAGAAGAGTGTTCACACCCAGGATAATCTACCAGGAGCTACATGATCTGGAGATAGTAGAGCGCAACAGGGTAGACAGGGACATACTTCAACAACTCATCGAGCTGTGGTACCCTCATCTCACACCCAGAGTCAACAGAGGCAAACCCATCCCATGGATACTAAGATATGTGTAGCCTTAAGAATACTAGCTACAGGTACTTTCCAAAGACCTACTGGGGACATCATGGGGGTCTCACAGGCATCTGCATCCAGGATACTCCACCAGTTCCTGGATGCCATGCTACCACATACCAGTGAGGACATTTACTTCCCCAGCACCCATCAGGAGAGGACCAGCAATATGCGCCTCTTCCACCATGTAGCAGACTACCCGGAGGTACTGGGTGTCATAGACTGCATGCACATCCACATCAAAACACCACCCAGTGAACAGGGTAGGGTCTACTTAAACCACAAGGGCTTTCATTCCATCAACTCCAGGTTGTGTGCAATGCCCAGGGCATTATCATTAATGTGTGTGCTGGCAGCACTGGAAGCTATCACAACACCCACATCTGGCATTCCTCACATCTGTACCAGGGATTTGCTAGGGGTGACATCCCATATGGCCACCTGGTGGGGGATGCTGGCTATTCACTGGAGCTATGGATGATGACTCCCATCAGAAATGCACACACACCCACTCAAGAATGCCATAATGAGGCACATGCACAAACCAGGATCATTATAGAGTGTGTGCTTGGGATGCTCAAGTCATGGTTTTGCTGCCTTGACATATCTGGTGGAGCCCTGCAGTATTCTCTAGCCAAATGTGCACACGTTCATAGTATGTGCCATGCTACACAATATGATCCTGTGGAAACATCTGCAGCAGGAACAGCACAGGGAAGGGCGACACAGCCCCTCCTTCATTGCCAAGGTCCCCACAGGCACAGAAGGACTCTGAGGAAGAACCCCCTGAGCCAGCTCCTATAGGCAGATGGAGGTATGCCCAGTATGCCCTGGTCTTGGCAAAGAGACAATGCATAGCACACACACTGACACTGTAGGGACCCTGGGACTGACACCTCTCTCTGACTTGCATACCCTGTAAAATGGATGCCACACACATCACACTACATCTACCTTACCATGTATAAGCAGTGTATCTGCATGCATACGACATAGGCAGCCACTAAAGCACCATCCTCACAACTGTTGCAGGCACAAGGTAAGTCAGTCTTCTTAACAATAAATTAATGGATTAGTATGTTCTGGTAGCATATCTATGCTATTGCTGCATTCATGCAAGGGATTGGGGTAGCCTACTAGGAAAGCAGCAGACAACTGACAGCTATGTGGGACACCAGGAAATGTTTGCCCAATACTAGCCTCCCCATACTATTCAGTAGTACCCAATGTGACAAATCCCACTATAGTATATGTGGGCAGCCAACTAACTGGGGAGTCATAGGTCACATGCATGGCTATCAGTGTGGAGGTCCAGTACTCACCCCTCAGCCTCACCCAGCAAGTCAGCCTTAGAAAACCATAAAGAAATGCCTGGCAAAGGCCCACAAATGGTGACAATGATGATATACCCCCTACAGACTTACACAATGGTAGCACAGCAAGTCTTGCAGTTGCAGTAAGGCTCTGAAGGGTAAGAAGTCTGAAACTCAAATGTATGCCATTACAATCTGACCTGTGTTCTTTAGTGATATGCCTCTAGTCTCCAAGACAGGGCACAATACTATGCTAAATGGAACCAAAATGTAAAGCAAATATCAGCAGAGTCTATGCAAATGTGTACAGTTGACAGGTGTGCCCCCCCACCCATATTCCCATAGAAATGCAGTAACATGTATGTTTTCAGGGGAATAACAGCAGAGCACACAGTACCAGGGCTGTACCAATAAACATGATAACTTGTTGCATGTCCACAATATGTAGGGGTCAATGAGCTATGTATATGTGTGGTTAATACTGTCAGGATGTGGCCAGCACTTACTCCCGGCTGTTGTGTTGTAGTGGCTTAGGTACAGTGCTGTCTTTGACAGGGCCATGTTCCAAGAACTGCAGTGCCAAGTATTCTGCATGCCAGCTACATCTATGGTAGGAGTTGTATACACAGTCCAGGTGAAAGTATCTGTTAATGTAGGAAAGCTGTACAGGTCAAGGACAGGGGGCCACACATATGGACAGTACACAGTGTGGAGTAACCTACAGAGTGCCTACCATACCTCTCAACTGTACAGATCTATTGCAGAATGTCCAGAGATTTGCATCATACGTGTGGTCTGTATAACATGAAATAGTGATTGTCTGGCAAATCATTGTCAAATTACACAAGACTATGGTCAGAAAATAATGACAGATTGTAGTGTCAGACATCATACCCTATAGAAACATGCATATGAATGCAAAACCTGTTATTGAATCACCTTTCTAGGTTTGTAAGGCCAAATCTTAAAAATGGTCCCTATATTTAGGCATCTGTCCCCAATCACTTATGGCTTTGTCCAGATGTCTGGCTCTCAGAAGTTGAGAGATATGGTCCCTAGTAGGACAGCAGGTACCTGAAGGTCAGTGTACTTCCAGTGTATAAAAGGCTGCTACCTTTCTGTGTCAGCACTGACAACATGTTACTGGCCAACAGCCATACCCCTGGAATGACACAGGTTGTCACAGAAGGAGCACAAGTATGCCTTGTATATCTGTTCTGCTTGTCCCAACATTGCATTTGTCTACCAACTATTTCAAAACAAGAAAGGGTCATGTCAAAACAGCAATGGCAGACAGTAGAGAACCAGATGTCAAACTCATAAGAGGAAACAAGCAATTACCAATCCGGTCTTCCAACTGTCTATGTTTGGCAGAACAGTAGTAACACTCTATTCCCATGTGTGAGTCTTTGTCTGTCATAATTGGACCTGTGCAGATGTCAGTCTGTGATGGCATGACAATTAGGCACACCTGCAGCCTCATAATAACATATAGCAACACAAACCATCTAAGGGCTACAGCAAATGGAGTGGTGCAATAATGGACAACCTGCTAAATAGGTACACTCAGAGGTGTGAAGTCCACAACCCTGTGTACAGTGTATCAGCATGTACCCCGCTCACATCAGAATTACAAATACATAACAGCAGCCAGTGTGGCCAAAGCCTCTGACTGGACTACAGAAGGACATAGAGAGACGCACATAATGAGAAGGGAAACCACTGGCCAGACAAATGAAGAATGTGCACACCAGAACAGATTGTGCAGTAACATAGGTTCCATGCAGTGGAAGGAGTCACTAAACATCACCTGCAAATACACAGCACACACCCATGTAAGCGGAGGTCCACAACAAAGCAAAACCCAAACAATGGATACCTCAGAGGCAAAATCACATGAGAACTCCACAAACCTACACACCAAAGACCATGTAGACTCCACACACCAGGGTCTTGCAAACACTAAGGACTTACCCCAAGCCCCAAATACCTACCCTACACAGATAGCGTAACAGCACTGTCTTCCTACCCCGTTCCATACAGACCCCTGTCTGGCATACAAAGCATTCCAGACCCTACCTTGAAGGGACTATCACACATCTGGAACTCGAGGCCCACTCCATCAACCTGTAGGTGCAGAATCAAACTGGGCTATGATGTCAGTACAGCTTGTTGGTGTGACAGATATGTGTACCACACACTACCCCATTTGTGGAATACACTCCCTGTCAACAGCAAGCCAAGTGCCTTAGTACCCCTAGTGATGTGCTCCCTGTATAACTGCATGAAATACACAAAATACAGTCCTGTGATCCCACCTGTGTCCTTGCTGGGCAGGGGATCTGTGTGCTGACATGTAACATGGACTACACTCTCATCTGTGTAGGTTATAAGGGATTCAGGACCAATGCCCTACTAATGTCATAGCAAACTATCAACCTATACCTGTCTGTCAGTGATTCACCACATTACTCTGTACTGCTCTGCCACTGACATACCTGGAAGTCATAGTGCTATGTGGAATACACTACACATATAATGGACATTTCTGTCCAGTAGAATGCACTCTGTTCCCACACCCATACCTCTCAACTTCTGACAGCAAGACATCTGGACAAGGTCATAAACAAAAGGGGGACAAAGGCACAATGATAGGCATTTGTTGTAAATATTTCCCTTACATACTGAGAAAGTGGGTAGGATAAGGGGTTTTGCATTAGCAGGAATTGTCTAAAGTTTATGAAGTCAGAAACACTAATGCCTGTCATTATTTTGTAATGTCAGTCTTCAATTATATGCAACTAACTTGGCATAAAAACACAAGTTTATGTAGACTGGATGAAATTTCTAGAGAAACACCTGGACATTCTGCCAAGATATGTACAATTGAGAGTTATGGCCAAACCAGGATATGTCTTTTTAGGTAAGAAGAATACCACACAAGCAAGAGCTCCCCAGCCAGTATATCACCAAGTTGCTGGACTGTTTACACAGCTTCATCAGTCAACCGGCTGTAGCCACACCTCTCAACTGGCCTTTTTTGTGCAGGAATGTATATAGTTGGGCTCATAATATTGGTCTGTGCATCATACATCTTGTATCCCTCTAGTAAAGCACTGTGGTGATCTGAGGATGTCTGTCCCTAGGTAGTGACACAATACATTGCAGTGTCGGACTTCAGATATGTCAGAAAATGTCTGCTACAAATAACCCAGTACATCTAGGAAAGTCCTGTTTACTTTTGAGAGGTTTGGCTCTAGCAACACAAATCCCTGGACCTGAGTACACCTATCTCTGGAATGGAGTCCCACTCTCACTATAGAAGGTCACACTGGGCATGCTCTTACACTTAGAAAATCGCAAACTATGTTGGAACCCACATTGGGCTATATAACTTTATTGGGCATATATGTCTTTACATACAGACAGCTATGTACATCGTAACTGTCCCTATACACACACACATCAGATAGGATTACCCTCAGCTAGCTGTAGATGGCCCATATGTGATATATCTGCATCTGTTGTGTGTGATGCACAGACATATATATGGGGAACAGATAACAATAGGTCAAGTATACACACATCGATGTGGGGAAGTGAGAGATAGACAGTGATAGAGAGAGAGGCACAGGGGGACACGCACAGAGTGGGTCACACACATGGATACCCTGAATGGCATAAAGTGATGTCTTGCTGCGGACAGTAACATACCAGTTGTAACCAGTTGCACATGCCAGCATAAAGGCAAGCTCCATTGTGTAATAGTGCTGAGGTGGGGGTTATAATATCACATCATCTGCGTGTGTGTGTGTGTGTGTGTGTGTGTGTGTGTGTGTGTGTGTGTGTGTGTGTGTGTGTGTGTGTGTGTGTGTGTGTGTGTGTGTGTGTGTGTGTGTGTGTGTGTGTGTGTTTCTCTGTAGGTCTAAGTATTAGGAGGCTGTTCCCACTCAGTACACTTCCCATTGCCCTACTTCACAAGATCTGCTGCTGTCATTCACATTAGAAGTACCACTGGACACCTGTCAGCTTTGTAGTATGTGTGGTAACTGTGTAACACTGTAGTACAAATAACTAGCTAGGTAGGAGTTCTACTCTCAGTCCTGGCAAATGTAAGTGTGTGTGTGTTTGTTTGTTTGATTGTTTGTTTGTAGGTGAAACAGTTTCAGGCCATTCCCATACAGTACACTTCCCAGTTCCCCACTTTAGCAGTCTGCTGATGTCATTCTCCTTAAAAGTACCTTTGCACAATCCTAGCCATATAAGCTCCAAGGTGCATGTAATAACTATGTAATAGTATAGTATGAATAACTAGATAGGTAGGAGTTCTATCCCCAATTCTGGCAAATGGGTGTGTGTGCATGTGTAGAAGTGTGTGTGCAAGTGTGTATGTTTATAGGATGATGTATTTTGAGGACTTTCCCATCCACAAAACTTCCCAGTGTCCTACTTTAGCAGTCCTGCTAATGTCATTCCCCTTAGAAGTACATTTGGATTTCCCCAGCCCTATAACCTCCATATATGTACAAATAACTAGATAGGCAGGGGTTCTATTCCCAGTTCTGGCAAATGTGTTTGTGCATGGGTGTGTGTGTGTGTGTGTGTGTGTGTGTGTGTGTGTGTGTGTGTGTGTGTGTGTATAAATGTGTGTAAGCCTGTATGTTTGTAGGATGAAGTATTCTGAGGACTTTCCCACCCTGTGCCTTACTATAGCAGTCCTGCTGATGTCATTCACCTTAGAAGTACCTGTGCACTTGTCAGCCCTGTAAGCTCTGTAGTGGGTGTGATAACTGTGTAACACTATAATCCAAAAAGACAGGGGTTCTATTCTCAGGTCTGGCCAATGTGTGTGTTTAAGTGTATGTACAAGAGTTTGTAAGTTTTTATTCTGAAGTATTTTGAAGACTTTCCTACCCACAACGCTTCCCAGTGCCCTACTTTAGCAGTCCAGCTGATGCCATTGCCCTTAGAAGTACCTCTGGACAGCACTCAGCCCTGTAAGCTATGTGGCACATATAATAACTAAGCAACAGTAGAGTACCAATAACTAGATATGCAGGGGTTCTACACTCAATTGTGTCAAAATGTGTGTGTGTATGGGTGTGTGTGTGTGAAGGTGTATGTTTGTAGGATAATGCATTTTGATGCCCTTCCCACCCAGTACATTTCCCATTGCCATACTTTACAAGGACTCTTGACATAATCACCTTAGACATACCATGTAATTAATTACTAATTGCTGCTTCTATTTAAATGGAATTTGCTGTGACAGTGTTTGTACTCTGATGATGCCCATTCTATGGGTGAAAGCGCTAAGTACTCTTTTGGTGTGTTACAAATTTTACTAGCATTATTAAACCAGTGTTCTACAATTGACTTGGTTCATCCTGGTTTGTTTTACTGGTTTTTGTTCTCTTTTGGAATACCATGTGACACTGTTGAATCCTATAAGCTTGAGGTGCATGTGATAACTGCATAAAACTGTAGTGCACACAGCTAGTTAGGTATGGATTCTAAAATCAATACTGGCAACTGTGATACTGTGTGTGTGTTTGTGTGTGTGTGTGTGTGTGTGTGTGTGTGTGTGTGTGTGTGTGTGTGTGTGTGTGTGTGTGTGTGTGTGTGTGTGTGTGAGAGAGAGAGAGACTTACATCATCCCTGTGTGTGTGTCCTCTGGGGGTGTGTGTTATACCATTTTGAGACATGTACGACTCAGTACATGTCCCATTGCCCTACTTTACAAGGCCTGCTGATGTCATTCACATTAGATGTACCTATATACACTTGATGGCAAATTAAGCTCTGTGGCATGTGCAATAACTATAGTGGAAATACTTAGATAGGTAGGGATTCTAATCTCAATACTGACAACTATAGTAGTGTGTGTGAAGCATATCCCCTGTGGCTGTTGTGTACGTAGGTTATACAATTTTAAGGCCTGTTGACCCTCTACTCATGACATTACTTTAAATACACTGTTAATGGCATCTGCCTCACATGCACCAAGTAACACTATACAGCCCATACCAGTTATCTGTACAGGTGTACATGGGATATCCAAATGTTTGCAACTTATATGTGGTCTGTGTCCCCTGACAATGAGCATTCCTGTGATATCATTGTCAAATATGTCAGTTACCATATTGACACACATGCCAGCATCATACATTGTACCTGACTCACATATCATGCTGATACAAAGTCTGTCACTCTATCACTTGTGCAGGTTTGTAGGAGTAGTAGATGAGACCAATTGCTATGTCTGGTGGTCTGGTGGGTTATCCCACCATCCATGAAGGCATTTGCAAGATTACCTGTTGTAAGAGGTTGTGTGTTATGTCCCAGGCATATAATCTATGTGGAGCATGTCATGTGTACCTAGCACTGTAGTACATACAAGTGGATACATAGGATTACTAATATGTCTATTGGCAACTGTGTATGTGTTTCTGTATGCACAGCCCCTGCAGCTATCTTCAGTGTGTATATGTGATGGCTATACCATTTTGTGTGCCTCTTCCACCCTGTGAACTCCCCCATTGCCACCCTAGTGTCAGCCCATACAGATGTCATCTATGGTAAAAGCACAGTTACACAGTTTCAAACACTAAGCCACTGTGGTGCAATGGTTGTATCACTGTGTATTGCACATTAATGGATGGGTAGGTTCATTGGTTCATAGGTTCATAGGTTGGTACTAGGCTATCAGCCCTAGGGCCTATACAAGCCTAGCCATAACAATTCCCTGGCTATTTCTTCCCACACTATTTACTTCCTTGGACCCCTGTCTACAAGGGTGACTGACGTGATCCCCGGGGTGAATTTCCTTTCTCCCATCCAATCTTCAAGGTTCCTTTTGAAGAGGGCCAAAGAGGCACTCTGCTTGACATGTATGGGCAATCTATTCCAGAGTCTGGGGAGTCTCTGGGTCAGTAACCTATCCCTCCATGATGTTTTGTTTATTGTGATGACAAGGTTTAGATCCCTGGAGCATGTGGCTCTGAGGGATTGGGATTTCTTTAAGTGTAGCATGTCTAACAGCTCTGGGTTTGACATGGCCTTGTATGGTAAGCAGAGATTGCCTCTGAGTAGATGATATGTGACAGAGTATAGCTGGAGTTATTTAAGGCGGTCAGCGTAGGGCATCTGCTTTAGGCCTGTGATTCTTTTAGTGAGGTATTTCTGCGGCCTTTCCAGTAGTTGCAGATGTGTTAAGAGGCACATACCAAACAAGGCATTGTATTCTACAATGGGTCTAATGAGGGATGAGTACAGTGGGACAATGACCTCTTTTTTCTGGATGAAAAGCCCTTAGTGATGAGGTGTGCCACATAGAAGGATTTCCTGACTGTTGTGGCAATGTGGTTATCGAGGTGAGACCACTGTCCACCTATGTCCCTAAGTCTGTTATCACACTTTCAGTGTTTAGTGTACTGCCACCTATATGGTAATTCATGGGTATATGTTTTTTTCCCAAAGGAGATAACTATACATTTCTTGGCATTGAGCTTGAGCCCATGGCTCTGGCACCAAGCATCTGTTTCTGTAAGGCCCTTTTGTAGAGTATCCACATCATTTGGGGATTCAATAATGGCTTCCAGTTTGCAGTCATCTGCAAACTTTGTTAGCCAGAGTCCCTTAGTGTTGGCCTGTACTTCAGAGAAGTAGATGCCAAACAAGAGCAGTCCCAGGACTGAACCCTGAGGTACTCCACTTGTCACTTGTCTGGAGCTGGATTTGGAGTCTGCTACTTTTACAGTGTGGGTTCTATCAGTAAGCCAGTTAGCAACCCATTGGGTGACATAGGGATTAATGACCAGCTTAGTAAGTTTATCTATGATTCCAGAGTGGTGGGATGGTGTCAAAGGCTTTGGCAAGGTCTAGATAGGCTGTGTGAACCACCTTACCCTTGTCCATGGCTCTGGAGACTGATTTGAAAAAGTCAATCAGGTTCAGAAGACAAGATCAGCCCTTCATGAACCCAAACCGGGTAGGCTCCATTATTTGAAGGTTGTCAATGTCTTTGTTTATAAGTTCCATGATAATACGCTCCATGGCCTTGCAGATAAGGCTCATCAGACTGATGGGACAGTAGTTTCCGGGATCCAATGTGGATCACCCCTTGTGGAGTGGGATAACTGTAGCTCTGCGCCACTCAGTGGGCACAAACCTGAGGTGAGGCTATGATTAAACATGACACTTAGGTGAGGTGCCAGTTCATATTGTAATTCATGTAATACACAGCCCGGGATGTCATCTGATCCCATGGATGCTGTATTCTTAGCTTTGGAGAGTGCGTTTTTTACCTGTGTGGCCGTTATTACCGGAATTGGCAATTCTCCGATATTGAGATGGGCCATTTAGTGGGAGAGAGGGGGGTGAAGTTGGAACTGAATCGATCTGCCAGGATATTGGCAATATCCTTGGGATAAGTGTATTTAATGCCATTCTGTTTTAGCTCAGAGCAGATCTGAGCATTGCCATTTAGATTCTTGACATAGTTATAAAATGCCTTGTGGTTGTCTTTGGAATCTTTGGCAATTTTATTTTCATAACTAGCTTTGGAGGATTTTATGAGGGATCTTAGTTTCTTACTGAGACTGGTAAGGGAGTTTTTTGCATCCTGGGATTTTCATCTTTTCTGCAACAGTTTCTTCCTTTTGTTGTAAAGTTTGTTTATGGCAGGGGACCACCAGATTGGCTTCCTTTTTTGGATGAGAGCATCTTGGTTCTATTTGGGATGGCACGATTTATGCATGAGTGGATGTGCTCGTACAGTGCCTTAGTGTAGGATTCAGCAGTTGAACTTTCAGTTCCCGTCTGCATGGGTGTCATGAAGTTTGTCACTTCTGACTTGAGTAGCATGAAGTTGGCTTTGGAGAAGTTTTTATTGAGGTTTCCTTACTGGGGGGTGGGGGTGGGATGTGGATGTTAAGGGTGATTAGCTTATGGTCAGATCTGACTAACGAGGGTGTGACCATAGGTGTGGAGCATCGATTTCCCATGTTGGTAATGACCAGGTCTAGGATATTGGAGCCCCTGGTGGTATTATGGATTAGTTGATCCAGGGCATTGGAATTTATGAATTCCAAGAACCATTGGGCAAAGGTGTTCGTACACAAGTAGTTTTCCCAGTTAACGGCAAGGTAGTTAAAATCACCCGGTATTAGGTTGCACCTGGAGAATTTCAGATGCGTTGTGTTGGGCAACTAGCCTGGTGGTGTGAATATCCTTGGTGAATATGACACTCCTCCACCGTTAGTGTTTTGGTCCTGGTTTGGTGGCCGAAACGTGTGGTAAGAGTTGTAGCCTGGTATTGCAGGGGTGCTCTCTGCATCCTTGAACCAGGTTTCAGTTACTGCACAGATATCGATGTTCTCCATTTTTAGGAGTGCCTCAAGAGAGTGCATTTTGAGGTTTAGACTTCTAGCATTGAGTAGCACTACCTTCAGATTTTGCATGCCTGTACTTGTTACGGTGGTGGTTTTGTCCTTTGAACTTTGCCTAAAAAAGGCACTATAGGGGTGTCAAGAGACTTAGCCAGTAACCTGAATCCCAGGGGTGACAGGTGCAGACCATCTCTGGTAAAGCATCATGGTCTGTCAATCATGTCATCCCAGGCAGACAGATAGTGGATCCCCTTTGAATGACACCAGAAGCTTAGCCAATTGTTGAAGTCAATCATTTTGTTCTTATATTGTGGTATCATTCTGGATGAAAGCAGGATGCTACTCAGGGCTAGGGTCATACCTGCCTGGGCCACATGATCCGAGAGCTCTTCCCTGTCTCTTTTCATGTAGTCCAGGGAGGTACGTCTCAAGTCATTCACTCCAACATGGAGTCATATTTGTACTTGTTGTGGAGTGACTTGAAAGCATGCGTTATCTGGCGGATCCTGGCACCCGAAAGGCAGCTGACTGTAATTTTCTCCTTGTTCAACCTGGTGAGTGGGACATTAGTGTGCCGGACTATAGAGTCACCTATGACTAAAGTGTTAGGTATGCTGTCTTGCTTTAGGGGCTGTTGCTGGGTGGCAAACTGGTGTTGTGAGCTATGTGACACTTTGGTTGTGATTGGTGTTTGTTTGCGTTTCAGCTTCAGAGGTCCTTGTTGCTTGGGCAGGTTACAGTTAAGGGCCTCTGCATATGTGGATTTAGTGTTGCTATATGTGGGTGTTGGTGGTGAGGGTTTAGAAGGGCTATGTGTTGTTTGAGGTGTAGTGTGGGTGTTAACCTTCTCCTCTTGACTGTCTAGCACAATCTTGGGTGGAGAGAGCTTTGCTTCCATTTTGGCTATGTAAGTGCATCTCTCACAGGTTGTAGTGTTGGGTGGTAGGAGGAGAGGGTTGTCTGTGTACATGAGGCAATTGCTGCATTGCCCCTGTATGCCCAGATTCAGCAGGTGGACAGGCGAAATCACCAGAAGCTGACCCTTGGACATGCCTGGTTTGGTGCTTTTTTTTTTGTAAAGTACAGGAGCTGTTTTCCCTTACCTTAGCAAGGTACTTTGCAATTATAGGCTGTTTAGTGTCTACGATTAATTTCTCCTTATTAACAAGGAGAGTTGAATGCTTGTATCAGTTTAAGGCTTCCTAGTGCTTTCCAGCAGGTATTAAAGCAAGTGCTAGTCACAGGGATGCTTAAAGGTAAGATGAAAAAAATGCACACTGGCAGTGTGCACTAGAGAAGTCAGATGTGAAAGTAGGTAACTTAAGTTTTACCTATTTAAAAAGTTAAGGTTTAGTGGAGAGTTACTATTTTTAAAACAGAAAGATGGATTGAAAGGGGTGGTCACTTTTGCATTCTGGTACTATGGAATACAGTTGGATGGCCAATAAATTTAAATAGTTGAAGGGGAGGGATTTCAAAAATTATGATTTTGTGATTACTCACACAAGCCAGTGAAAGCAGAGAGGAAATGAGATATATGGTCAGATTAACATAAGAAGCTGGCAGCTAGAAAGACTGTGGTATTTAACAAGACAACTGTAACTGGGTGGGAGGGTGGGAAAAATGTCTGCCTGACTCAGAATAGACAGAGCTGTGGTCTCTTTTGAAGTTTTAATATGCAGTTAAAGCAGAATGCAAGTAAAACACAAGGTAAAGAAAACAAACCACAGTATTCAAAATATAAAAAGGCAATAAAGTAATACAAAATACAACAAATAAAAGCAAACTAACCTTTCCTTCACAGCAAAGTGTAGCAGAGTCTGGATGAGCCTTTCTAGTAAAGGTCATCTACTCTAAGTGTCACCTCCATTTGCATGTGTGTCTCAATGCATGTCCCCATGCAGCAGTGTGTGTGTGTGTGTGTGTGTGTGTGTGTGTGTGTGTGTGTGTGTGTGTGTGTGTGTGTGTGTGTGTGTGTGTGTGTGTGTGTGTGTGTGTGTGTGTGTGTGTGTGTGTGTGTGTGTGTGTTTCAGATGGCTCTAGTATGTTAAGGGCTTTGATCCCACCATTGGCAATCCTAACAGCCCCTGCAATTGTCACCTATTTCAATAGTAGTGGCAGACACTGCTACATTACTGTACCGCTGTGCTCTGATATGTACCTAGTGCTATCATTCATAAGACTGTCCAGGTAGGGGCTGTGCTCAGCCCTTCATCAGCTGCAGCATGTACAGGACTATGACTCTGTGTGCACTACCAGCACAAGAGGCCAGAGGTGCATATGAGATAGCAGACACACATACTGGTGATTGTCAGGTTAGACTAACACAGGCTGACGTGTGTCAGGAATACATACCCCAAATCTGTCATACACAGTACCAGGCGTACCCTCATCAACTGCATAACGGTCGAGTGGATGTGACAGAAATAGCAGAGGCAGCAGGTGCTGATAGCTGAATCTGT
Organism: Protopterus annectens; assembly: GCF_019279795.1. Lineage (NCBI taxonomy): Eukaryota > Metazoa > Chordata > Ceratodontiformes > Protopteridae > Protopterus > Protopterus annectens. The sequence continues at coordinate 806,422,410 of NC_056733.1, read as the reverse complement.
TGCGGTTAAAGTAATGGCTAAGCTTGTGAGGGACTTAGTGCCAGTACTCAAGTAACCTCCTCTGTATGTGTGAGCCTGCAGTTCTACAGAACACCCAGGTGATATGTATGAAAGCTAGGTGGCTGTATCAAGGGTATGTATGCAAGATCACACTGTCTGTCACAATTGCCCCTCCCACAGTATTGCATGCAAAATACAGCTGTACCTTGGCTATGAAAATGTCACTGTGTTTCCACTCCGCCTTACTCATCATTGCTACTGTAAGCAGGCCCACAGCCTGCAGACACATAGACACCTGGAACACAAACAGAATACAGTATGTGACACTACAGTAAGTCAGCAGTACTAACAGCAATAGTGCATCATGGCTAACAAGGTACATACACCTCGATATGCACTCATAACTACTGTCAGCAGACAGCACCTTACACAGCATGACATTGCTACCCTATATTATAGTCAACCTGTGCATCAGACCCATATGAGCATGTTCATGCATCAATGGTATGGATAACAGGGTTGTGGCACAAGTATCATCTCATGCATGGGGTGTGGTGTTGGATTGCCAGATGGCTGACATTGTGTGTGTGTGTGTGTGTGTGTGTGTGTGTGTGTGTGTGTGTGTGTGTGTGTGTGTGTGTGTGTGTGTGTGTGTGTGTGGAGGGGTGATGTTCAACTGGGCCATGCAGAGAAGCTGTGCATGTCTGGTGGTGACTGGCCTGTGATAGGGATGTGTGAGTGTTTGTCTGCAAAGCATCAAGCAATGTGGATGTCCAACACAGGACTATTTTGGACAGCTATTGAACATACATGGCAGGATGTATGGTTCATCATCTCCTGGGAGGGATGTGGTAACTGGTTCTGCCAGGAGTATCATTGGCACTGCCAGGCCCAAGGACAGATGCAGTACTACTCCCTGATAGTGATTCCTGTATGCTGGATCCGCGTCTCTGATGGGACTGGCCAAGACAATGTGCTTATGGCTTGCTCCGGTGTTGTGTGGCTAGCACCCTCCTTTTGGTAGTGCTTTTGGAACTGCCACTATGGGACTGTGAATGTGCATGGCCACATGGGCTCACAGCTGATCATTTTGCTGACCTACGTCCACCTGGCTGATGCCCTACTCCCACAACATGCTCAAGCACAGACATTGCATGGTCGAGCAGTGACAATGTCTCACCCCACAGTCTATCCACAACATTGGCAGGATGACATATGGCATCACAAATGCTGTGGTGGTTGTCACGCATGGCAAGGAATGCTTCATTCATGACCCTGAGTATCTGTCTGGTGTTGCAGTCAGTAGGCATCTGTGTCTCCATGACGGACTGTAACATGCATCTGTTGATGCCTACTTTGGCATGTGTGATAGGGGCTTGATGGGCAGCAGTCCTCTGTTGAGCACCGCTGTCCATCTGCCTTGGTGTGATCTCTCCTGCTCTTTGCCTCTGGTTGGTGTCTACACTCCAACTCTCCATACTCAACACACTAGCCTGTTCCATGCCCCCACCCTTAACCTGTCCATTATCCGTGGATGCTGGGGACTGGGTATGTGTGGGCATACTGATACTGATACTGTGTGGGTGAAAGTGGGATACCAAACAATGGCATGTATTCAAGCACCAGCAACCCCACCTCTGCCTCACTATGACCACCATCATCATGGGAGTCCACTAAGACACTGACATCAGGTTGTGAGGGGGAGAGACATCAACCCCTGTGTTCACCTGTGAGGGGAAGACAACATATGTGAATTAATACCCTGCAGTATTATGTTTGCTGACAGCTCACACACACACACACACATACACACACACACACACACACACACACACACACACACACACACACACACACACACACACACACACACACACACACACACACACACACACACACACACACACACACACACACACACTTCTGGTACAGTCTGTCACAACTATGGCACTTATGCGCCCTTCAGGGCAGACATTACAGTAGTACTGCCTGCTGCAAGCCATCTCTTTCACTGCTACTGTAAGGCCCACAACAAAGGGTTGCAAATTTTACCGTATGATGGGCCTAGTAGCAGAATGGTAATTGTGGCCAAGACCAAGGCTATTGGAGAGAGCTATACAGTGTCTCAAAGTACATATATATGTACTGTAAAGGGCTGACTTATTGCTATACAGACCACACACAATGACAAGGTGTAATGATATGTGATGATAACTAATGAAGGGACAGGAGTATACACTATCACTGCAGTACCTACACAGTTTAGACTAAAAATAAAACAACAAAGTCTAATGACTTCTCATTTGTTGATGATTTAAAACTGTATAGCTCATCAGATGAGGAACTGAAAGCACAGCTGTGGGTTGTCAAAACTTTCTCAGATGATATTTGAATGTCATTTGGTCTTGATGAATGTGCAAAAGCAACCTTTAAAAAAGGAAAACTGCAGCACCAGGAAAACATCAGTTTGGGACAGGAATGGATATAAAAGAACTTGAGCACAGGGGGTGTATAAATTCTTGGGAATTGATGAAGGATCAGCAATAAAACATGAACAAATGTGAATAAAACTCAGTAAGGAGTACTTTAGAAGACTTAAATTAATCTTGAAAACAGCACTGGCATCTAGGAACAAGATCCAAGCCATAGATCAGTTTGTTCTTCCTATCCTAACTTATAGCTTTTGAGTGACTGCCTTGTCCCAAAAAGTGTTGGATAGATTGGATATTAAAACAAGAAGGATGCTTCATGCTCACCAAATGATTTACAAAAATCAGTGTATACCAAGATTATATATTCCCCATTCCAAAGGAGGGATGGGCCTCCTTGAAATTTATTACATGTATAGATCTGCAATCTTGGGACTCCACACATATGTTCTGACCTCACAGGATCCAAATATAGTGAAAGTTTTAGAACATGAGGAGAATAAATCTAAGATGACATCTCTACTTAATTTAGCAGAAACATACTGACGTCAAGCAGGAATGGAAATCAAACCAGAAATAGATAAAAAACAGGCAGCAACTGAATGTGCTAAAAAACAAAGGAAGGAATATAAAGTGAAGGACCAGATGAGAAGGCAAGAAATGTGGAGAAAACATAAATATAGTTGCATGTATAGAAAATGTCTGGAAGAGCCCCATGTTGATCAAGAACAAATGCAGGAATGGTTAAGGAGAGGTGAATTCACATCAAGAAATGACAGGTTAATATTGGCAGGCCAACATAGTGGGCTACATACACACTGGTTTACAAAGTCCATTGAACATGTGGGAGAAACAGACATATGTAGGTTTTGTAAAACTAAATTGGAAACAGTCACACACCTTGTTGCTGGCTGCGATGCACTAATGGCAGAGGGGCTGTATACTGAAAGGCATAATAATGTGGCGAGACTGTTACACTGGAGATTGTGCAAACATTATGGTGTCAAATTGGTGGAAAAACACTGGAAACATGATTCGCAAAGAATCATAGAAAATGATGAAGTTTATATCACATGGGATCACCCAATACCAACGGTTCAAAGATAGATGCTAGAAAACTGGATGTAGTGGTCCAAGAAAAGAAGACAAAAGTAGCATTGATCATTGAAATTGCCACAC